>NW_019735562.1:431621-443056 GCF_002891405.2 Cryptotermes secundus | reverse complement strand
CCCCCCCCTTTCGCCCCCCAGACCATATATGGCCTTAATCGCTGTTCACTCTTCCCATTGGTCCCGAATCCCACCCCTCGTGCCTACTTCATATATAAACCAGCACTTTTCACTTCCCAGTCATTGCAGCTACAGCTATCTCTATTCGCACGCAACTCAATTACCCTGAAGATGGAGGCGATATGTTCCTCCGAAACGTCGGTTAAAACCAAGAATACACGGCGCCAGATCCCAGAAGACGACTTTCTTCAAGTGAGGTGCTGTTAAAATACAATATTACAGGGTAATTGACGCCAGATAGTTGTAAACTTAACAGAAGTTTGAAATGAAAGTTACGGTCAAACACGAGAAATCGTTGTTTTTTCATGTCAAGGGTAATAATATTTCGTAATAGTAAACAAGAGAAGTGAAACGCGGAACACAGTGCGGGTGTGCAGTTTCTGTTACACAACTAAATTCAGTTCTTGTGTGGAATCCTTGTGAGGAAGAGTATGAGCCAAGAGGAACGGCCATTTGCGTAAGGAGATGCGATCCAATTGGCCTTGCAGCAAGAAGATGAGATCATCCAGGTATCGGATATCTCGCAGATCCTCTCCGAGCTGTCTTGCTTCTTGAATCATCAGAGATGCAGCGCTTTCCATTGACTGCAACACAGGTAGGGCATCTGTAAATTCAGATTTGACACAGAGCAAGTACGACAAATATGAATTATTTATCATGGAATACCAGAATTTCTTCACTTGTGTAATCTATAGGCGATATGGCCGCGCCATAGCTCAAGCGGTTAGTCGCTGGCTTCCCACCGCGGCGGTCCGGGTTCGATCCCGGGATCTGGTCAAGTGGGATTTGTGGTGGACAAAGTGGCGCTGGGGCAGGTTTTCTCCGAGTACTTCGGTTTCCCCTGCCAATCTTCATTCCACCAATTGCTCCACAATCACCCTCATCTGTCATCTGGGGCTGGTACAATAGGCCAGAAGTGGCCGCAGTGCAAGGGACTTAGTTCCACCTCAATAGCAATAAAAAATCTATAGACGAACGGCTGAATTGATCTCTTATTTCCAGGGTCAGCACAACTATGATACTTTATCAGTAACTTATATAAATTATTTCTTTAAACAGCGGAAATCTGTAATTATTTTTTGAATGCGTAATTTTTAATAACCTTTCTTTCTAAGGAGTAAAACTGAATTTAGTTCATTCGACTTGCACAGACAAATAATTCTAGTTAAATTTTAAGTTCCACGTTGCTGGGTTATCTGTTTTCTGAACAATGTATTTACACAGGTTAGTGTAAATTAAATAATCACAGCTTCAGAGCTCCGAGACCCAAAATAAACATGTGTCTACTCGTTTTTTGGGCATGATAGAAGGGTATGTGAGAAAGCAACCAGTCCAGCACGGAGACTATTATGAATAATGTAACATCATTTCGAGTGCTACAGAACTGGCCCCACATTTGGAGTGGTATTAGTCGAGAATATCGATTTTCAAGAATGTAGAATTTCTTCTTATTTGATAAAAATATGCCTCTTGTTGTAAAGGCAAATAAAGGCAAATCCTTTCCTCTTCCTAAGTACTGTATCATACAGACGTTTGAGAGAGTGGAGGCAAAGCTCTACGCATTTTAACCTCTACAGTAGATGGAGGTAAGTGGTCACATTTACGCTTGGGCCACTTTACCTCCGGGAAAAGGGCACTTGGTACCAATTGGATAATAGAGGAGCGTTCCAGAGCCGGCCTGGGAACGGTGGCTGGAAGAAAAATACCACGGTCTTGCCATATTTAGGCAGTTAGAAGCCGGTTGTACATGCAGGCAGCACGAGTTCGATACCAGGCTAGGTCATGTGGGAATTTGTTATGGATAGAGTGGCACTGGGGCGAGTTTTCTCTGAGTACATAATCCGAGACTGGTACAATAGGTCTAATAGTGGCCGACGTAACAAATAAAGTCAGTCTCACCACACCATACGAATAAAAGGGAACAGAAGAATTCCAGCTTCTGCTTGAGACCGCGACTAGTTCCTCCTCCACATAGTTACCTGAAGGTAAGCGGCCTCCGTAGTCTAGGGGTAACGTTCCCACCTCATGACTCAAGGTACGCGGGTTCAAACCCGGCGGAGGTCGTGGAATTTTTAGGGGCGGAAAAATTCTCTAGGACTCTAGGAGACCTGTGAGCAAAATTAGGCAAGTTTCCCGCCCAAGTAGTTTCCAGTATCTCTGGTAGATGAGGGAAGTATCGAGGTACCGAGGGCCGACCTCGTTGGCTGAACGGGGCTGATAGCACGCACCTGTACTGGTAGGATATAGCGACTGGTAGAATATCAAAGGGGGGCGTACAATAGACTATTAGTTGCGGGGCATGGGGAAACCCACCCCCTCCAATAATAATAATAATAATAATACATGAAGGTAGGCGTAGGAGCTATATCCGAAACATCGTATAGGCCTATATCAAACATACATTACTCAATGAACATTGTCCGACGTAACACTGGTAACAGACTAATTGCCTTTGCAAATTATTCTGTTGTTTGGGAACGAAAGAAGTGCTTAGATATGACATTCATCTCTAGATAATATAATTTCATGAAATTCTGAATATGATGACTCTTGCAATTTATTAGTTCACCGTTATTATTAACTTACACGTAGGCTCCTAGTCATTCAAAATGTGGCAACAGCGGTACTCCATCTAACTTCTGAATTCAGTAATGTAAATGCTTGATGCTTTCAGCGCTTCAGCATTCAGTCGATTCAGTCACTGTCAGCAGACAATGCACGTGGGCAGGGAGTGTAGCATCATAGACAGAATTCAGAATTTTACACAGAATTTATATTTAAACAAGACCGCCTCTGTGGTCTAGTGGTCAGAGTTCCTGGCTACAGAACCAGAGGTCCCGAGTTAGATTCCAGTGCTACCAGATTTTCTGAGAAATAGTGGGTCTGGAACGGGGTCCACTCAGCCTCGTGAGGATAACTGAGGAGCTACTTGAATGGAAAAGTGGCGTTCCCGGTCTAGAAAACCGAAATTAACGGCCGTGGGATCCATTGCGCTGAGCACGTGACACCCTCTATCCGCAAAAGTTGGCACTAACTTCGCCGACAAGCGGCTGTCGCTCGGTCGATATAGTTCACTTGCGGACCAAAGCCACCGTTTTTTTTGTTTGTTTATTTATTTATATTTAACCGAGTTATTTTGTCAATACCTTTCAATTTTAAAGCACGAATGTTAGTAACTGAATTAACCACATCACGATATGACACAATTTAATGGAGACAGCGAGAAATCTGCCTACTAACTTTATAAACTTATCGACCATCTTTCGGAGTTACAATACAGCAACAAACATGATGAAGCGTTAAGATGGTTTTATTAATTTTAAATGAAGACTTTAACTGAATCATGTTCAAATGGAAAGGTGAGACGCATAGAATTAAGAAGCATCATGTAGCACATATGTTTACATGCAAAGACACTTGATAATCATTGTACATAAGTTGAAGTTGGCGGCTTGATGAATATTGAATGACAGGTGGTATGGCAACATTGATATTAGTGGTTCGCATTATAAAGGCTGCTTAGTGTTCGTAAATTTGGCCTTAAAAATGAAGCAAGGACATCACTGTGTAATGATATTCCTCATAAAAATTAGGTCGTTCAGTAATTCTAACGAATGCTATCCTTTTGTGTTGCGTGAAAGTTTAGTTGTTTTGGGGAAGACAGTAACAAATGAAACTTACGTTCACGAAGAAGTTAAGAGCAGATTAAAGTCGTGGAACACCTCTTACAGCTCATTTCTGAATCTTATGTCTTTCAGTCTTCTGTCTCACGTTGTTAAATCAAAATAGGCCTACACAAAACTACAAATATTTTGTTGATTTTATTGGATTGAAACTTAGTTTTTCCTCATGAGGATCGACTTAGTGTGCATGGGAACTGGGTATGCTATATCGAGTTTTAAAATTATGAAATTCTTCGTTGTCACGCCGTATAGTTTGGTAAACAGGTTTCTAACTTTTCGAAGGTACCTGCTGCCTCTTTCCAAAGATCAGCTCTTCCCTGTGGCAAATATTTCCATTGGCAGAACCTGACCATGCGTTAGGTTAGCGACTTCTTCACGGCCTTCAGGAAACTTAGAAATCATAGATATTTTCACGCGACAGGGTCTCTTCCTCATACTGTTTATTTGACCGACGACGAATTTTTGATGGTTTCACGTTCTTTTTCGTTAGAAATTTGACGATACGGCACTGTTCTACAGCAGGAGTGACAGGATATGAGGCCATCTTGTGCTAACTCTAGTACCCAGAAGCAGGGCGCATGGCCGTCTGCTAGGCAGTGGGGTATATTGTTGCTACCAGCTATTCGTAAAATTTTTACATCTATGGAGCCAATGTCTTCAAAAATGATAAAGTCCCGATTAACCTTGAACCATCCTAATATGTAAGGAGTTCTTAATAAATATTGGTTTCCAAAGACGTTTTAGCTGACATTTTAAAATTAATAACACCGTACTACTGGCTGGGAAGAACCTGGTGTACACATATCTTTACAAGTATTTCTTTTAGACACTACCATTTCTCCTACCGAAGAGAAATGCATTATTCCGCTTCAGCTGTACCACTTAGGCCTACCTGAAAATCTCGCTGCAGTATGCTGATGTCTGTGTGCAACCGTCCGGCCTCTGCTTGTAGAACTCTGAGCTTCGAGTCCAGTTCAGTGACGGTCCGCAGGAAGCCACCTCTCGGTCCCTCCAGCTCTCGATCCGTGTCATGTTCGATTAACAATTCTGATTCTACGAAAGTAGATAGTCCCTTATCTACCTTAGAACCCGAATCGTCTTGCAGCTTTGTTCCGAAACCTGGTAGATATTTCATGCTCCTGCTCGGAGCTGCAGTCTTTTTAAACTGTCTTCCAGTTGTTACTTTGGCTGGACTCCGAAATTGTGGTTCAGAGTCAAGATTAAGGATTATCTCTAGTTGTCTACGATGTGGTGAATGTGGATTGATAAGTGCTGCCAACTCTTGTCTGGAGGACGATGAATCCTCAACCGTTTTCTTGCTCATGATTGATTTTGATCTTAAATTTCGAAGGCCTGGTATTGTCATTCTAAGCGGGGGTGCTGGATCCATGGGTTCTATTTGATTTGGAATTATTTCGTCCCTTCTATCATATTTATTGTTAGTTATGCTGTGTTCAAAATCGAATATTCTTTGATTTAATTCTGTCTTATGCAGCCGGCTACCTGATGCTGATGATTCGTCACTTGTCATTTGTGGTCCTTGACGGCACAAGCCACTAGTAGGCACATTTGGCTCTGGAATTCGTGGTGGCTTTACTGCATTAGGAAGAAGGTCTGGCAACCGCCACCCAAAATATTCGTAATTCGTAATTTGTATCTCTCCAATCGGCGCAAATTCCTCTACGTAGGAATTCATTCTCCTATCATATAGAGTCTCGTGCTTCCACTGAAATTTAGACAAACGTGCGAGGAGTTATGAAGTGCAATAGTAAATTTAGTTGATCAGTTTTAAACCTTAAAATTCCGTAGCTGTGTTCATGTAAGACATGTAACGGCAATAGATTGATCACACATACGTGCTAATGTGACTCAAAGCAAACTTATTTTTACTCTTTTTTTTTACCCACATCTTCTTCGTTCCCCAGAAAGTCTGTAATTTTAGTTAAATAATAATCACTTTTACTCACAGAAATTTGACTTATTTTCTTTCGGTCAATTCGATAATTCAGAGACATTTAATGTACGCGATGTGTTTTCAGTGTTCCAGTTGCCACAGCACTACACAAGTACGTATTGATGCAGTTTCTCTGGTGTAGTACTGAAACAATGCACAAATCATATTTTTAGCGTTCATGTTTGTCAAACTTAGAATTGTTCATTAATTTTACTGGTCCTTGGAATATACTGAAGTTTCAATTGTATTACATCTCTAATAGTTATTCCATCCCCACAGGTGGCATACAGAAACATCTGTCACTGAAATTACAGGAACAACTATAGACTCAAATGAAACGAAATAAAAATTAAGACATTCATTTGTACGTGTCGTAGCGTGCAAAACTGGTGATTACATCAGTCATGCTCTGGTCTGCATGAGGCTCTATAACACGCCCTTTTTCAAGCAGTAACCATTTCATAGTTTCCACTAATATCATCATGATCATTCGTATTTCCAGCTTTACACTTGCTTCCCGCCCAGATTTCCCTCAATCCGCGGAAGGAAGTCGACTCGAAGCATTAACATATCATTACAGATATCATTTTGTGTAAGAGTTGAGGTGTTCACGGCCGCGACTGTGAAGATGTGGCGCCGTGTAGATCTTGTGTGAACCGACGTTTCGGAGGAATGTATCGCCTCCATATTCAGGGTAGAAAAATCTGTGAGCGAGGAACCAGCATGAGCACGTGGCTGCATTCCAGACCACACAGATATTGAGGTTGATTGGTGAGCTTCAGGCTCCGACCTCTTTACCTACAATTGCCTCTAGTCTGCAGCCACCTGCTCATGCTGGTTCCTCGCTTCCCGATTTTCTACCCTGAAGATGGAGGCGACACGTTCCTCCGGAACGTTGGTTCACATAAGATCTACACGGGGTCACACCCAATAAGATGGCATTTTTCAACAGTAATAGTGTTTCAAAAGGTTTAGTTTAATTTTTATTATAGTTTTACTTGTATATTATTAGCATATTCTTTATTTAATTAACCAAATTTCTTTCCTTATAAAAACAAAGTCTTGTGAGATTGTCATGCTGTATTAGTGTGCGTGTGTGTCCTTCAATTTAAACTTTTGAACAATTTTACCGATTTCTCTACACTTGGAAGGAAAAATCTTCCATTCAAGCCTGTTTGAACTCCATATTTTTTATTTCTTCCAATCAGTAATTGCACATGCCGGGCATGAGACCTTGTAAGGTGCGCGCGACAGTAGCCTCACTTTCTGAACTGTCCTTAAGTGACGTATGGTAATAAATTCTTGGAAAAATATGCTAATTTTATTATGGCACTTTTGTAGACTGTAAAATATTGTTATTTGCGGTAAAATTTAATTTAGTTTTCGGTTTGGCGATGACTAAGGAAGCTAGTCACGTGAAATTTGGTGCGGAGGTAGATAGCAAACATACCTACTTATGAAGAAAGCAGTCTTCTGGAATTTGGCACCGTGTATATATGGTGTTAACCGACGTTTCGGAGGAACGTATCGCCTCCATCTTCAGGGTAGAAGAAATATAAGAAATCTGCAAGCGAAGAGTCCGTGAGAACCGGTAAAAGCAGACTGGTCCTCCGAAACGTCGGTTAACACCACATATACACGGTGCCAAATCCCAGAAGACTGCTTTCTTCATAGTCACCGCCGTGAAAGCCTCAAATCTTACATACCTACTTATGTTGTATGAAAAATGTTTGCAAGTCAGCAATTACAAAAGTAGATTAGTACTCGCGACCATATTATTGTCTCAGATTTGAGACTTCCTTTTTCGTCGCCCGATTGATCACTCGTCCCTGAACCGAACGAATTCTGTCACTTATATAGCTGAGGAACGGACACGCATCACAGGGAACACATATCACGTAACCACCACCAACCGCTGCGTGACGTCACCGCGGACATGGAATACACAGCCTCCTCTACTGTTGCGTGCTGGACCGTGTTTACAAAGCTGTTGCTTGACAACGCGTTGATCAAATCCGTTACAATATGGATTCTATTACTGCAAATAGAGCTCCGAGGATTCTTCGTAATTCTCTATTCTTCCATAAAATTCTTGTTATATGATTAGGGAAGGAAAGCATTGCGTGAGCCAGAGAGCGCTATGGAGGTATTTTCTGAACCTCACGTTATGCTACCATGCTTAGTTTGAATATGGCTAGTATTAAGATAAGTGAATTTGTTTAGTTCTGCCATATGCAGTAGGATTTTATTAGAAACCCAGTTTTAAATTGGCCTATATCCTCTCCAACTCAATTGAAAACAAAAGTAACTTACTGAAAAAAGGAATTGTTAATATAGTTTATCTTTTCAGAAAATACACTAAACTTAACGGTGACTAATAATTTCAGATTACCACAATTCTCGCTGTTGATACAGAACAAATGACCGTGACGCAATATAATCCTATACTTGATAAAACTTTGTCCAACAAATACTTGAAAAGTGTAAAATGAAATTTCACCTTTTCACGGCGGCGGAGATCCATATTGTAATGATCTGGGTTATGACACTCTTTGGTCTGTCGGTAGAGGGCTACTAACATTGCCATGTAGAGGACAGCAGATTCGTACGAAACTTTTGTAACATTCTACCAGACTACAAGGTGTCATGACCCAGAAGACCACAGAAGAAATATAGAATGAAAACCACAGCCGGCCTGATGAATTTTATACAAAAATTTTATGCCACTAAATTACTGATAACTTTCCTTGAACAATATTTTATCAGAATATCAGTGCTACTATAAATTAAGAACTGCATTTTGAGAAGCTATGAAGATATCTGCACTTACTGCTGCTTGTCATTCTCGAATGTTGAAGCTATTTCATCCACATGCTTACTGACGAATGTACCTGGTATTAAGTATGAACTAGTTCTGTATGGAAGGTCAGTCTGAGGTAGGCTCGTCTTGCAGAAAACCGATAACACTATCTCACTATTTCCTGAATCACGTGACTGCGATTATGATAACTTTTTTGCGATTCGAATCAGTAAAAATACAATACACGTACGTATCATATTACTGGGCTATTGATGCCCTTTGTATGATGAGCATGTCATCAGAGATATAACCTTGATGGCATTCTTGATTGCAAGAACTCACATGACTTTGAAGAGAACTGTTGGTTGCCTTGTGAGTGCCTGTTCCAGTGGGTCCTTGGTATAAATTGCGTGCAATAAATGCATTATGGAGTTCACATCCTCCTACCCCCATGTTATATGTCCCAGACTGCGAACGAATTTTGATTAAAATCTGAGGCGGTCGTGCTATAACTCAGGCGGTTAGTCGCTGGCTTCCCACAGCGGCGGTTCGGGTTCGAGCACAGGTCAGATCATGTGGGATTTGTGGTTTCCCCTGCCAATTTTCATTCTACCGACTGCTCCACATTCATCATCTTCTATCATCCGCTGATGATACAACAGGCCAATTAGTAGCCGACGTACAAAGCGGACTCAGCCTCACCCCACACTAAGAAACCCACTGTGTCCGAGAAAGTGAATATAAATTTTCACGATGATAATTCTGAGCAATGAATATTCCTCTTATCTGTGATTCTTCTGATTGCACTGACGTCAAGATTTTCATTAGCTGTATGTTTATTTACATGTGGCATATCTGCACGTCGTCCAGTCTGGTTCTGGGGTCCGCCCTGCCCCTTATCCAATGAGTACGGCGGGTAAAGCTGTAGAAGCTTGAAGGTAACCACTCACCTCCAACTAGTACCAAAGTTAAGAAAACGTTGATCTACACGCCCATTCCCCCGTGGCGTAGTGCTTAATTAGTTGAGCAGAGGGACAAGTTTTCTTCTACCTTTACAGGTGGAACGAAATGAGAATTCGTTTATGGAATGAGAGAAAATCGAACGAATGTTTGAAAAGTAGGCTCGTATTTTCATTTTAAACGTGGATGAAACCGCCGTACCAAATAATATAAAAGCACAAGAGAGTAAACTGATCCAAACTATGTATACCAGCTTCAAAATCGTATAGTAAAGCGGTAGTAATGGAAGCCATTGGCTGACAGATGTAACAATTTCAACGTGTATGTTATGTCTTGTCCAAAATGCAGTACAAAATTTTCTTATAGGACTGTTTACGTAGATAATGAAATAAGCGGAAAATTTTATTAAGGTATATTAAGGGAAAATGAGTTAACTCCGTTTACAGGACAAACAACATAATGACTGTTAAAGCAGCTGCTCAGAATTCAAGCTACAGTACAAGTTTACTCCCCACGTTGCGCGTGGAAGTTACTTCACCAGTTTCAAGTGGGATTTGTGGTGGAAAAAGTGGCGCTGGGGCTGGTTTTCTTCCAGTACTTCGGTTTCCCCTGCCAATCTTCATTCCACCAAATTCTCCATCATCATAATCACCCGGGGCAGGTACAATAGGCCAATCAGTGGCCGCCGTGCCGAGTGGACCCAGTTGGACTCCACCCCCCACTAAGCGAAATAAACAAGAAAACCGTATTTATATGTCCTTAATTTTTTATGGCGACAGCTCAGTTATGTATGAAAAATACGAGAATAACCATCCAGTGTTTAGCTAATAAACAATTGAATGTCGGTAGGATAAACTGATATACGTGCGTATATTCTCAGACGTAATTCGTTCTGTTAACACGAGGAAGAAAAAGAGAGAAATATTTTAAAGTGTGATTGGATTGAAGAGGATTAGATTTACTTAATTTGGAAGTATTATCATTCAAAGAAAAGGGCAGAAAAATTGGGGTTTTTTGTGACATGCAGTTGTGATTTTCCTCACACACTATTTGCAGACGAACACCCAGACAGTGCCTTCACCAAAATAACCAGTCCTTGCCGCTATTTATCCCCTTAATTTCCATTTAAATTGCAATAGGAGTGGTCTGTCAGTCATAGAGCGACGAGGGTTTTCCATCAGTTGTTTTCCCAGATGACTGACAGATGGAGTTACTCGTCAGTCAGCTTCGGTACATTCCCGATAGGGCTGACCATATCTATACGTATATAGAAGAGAATTACATTGGGACCGTTGTCGAAATTTTAAGTTCCTTATTCGTAATATATTTCATATTAGTCTCTCGAGGTCTGGTTGAGTGTTGTTTCGTTGTACGATAAATGTAACTTGTATATCAGCATAGCTTTATTGCGGGATTCCTTTCGGAGCAACCTCAAATTTCCACAGTTCTTCAAGCATCGGCTTCCTTCGTCGAACTCCTGAACAACACCAACACCAACACCACCACAACCACCACCACCAACACCACCACAACCACCACCACCAACAACAACCCACTCACTCATTCACTCGTGGAGCTGAGCCCTTCTTGAGAAGTTGCAACTTCTGCAGCTACTCAAGAACTTCCCAGGATTTTATGGAACCCGAAGGTTCATCACCGTGTTCATAAGAGCCCTCCACTGGTCCCTATCCTGAGCTAGATCTATCCAATCCATACCATCCCATCCTATCTCTCTAAGATGCATTTTAATATTGTCAACCCACCTACGCCTTGGTCTTCCCAGTGGTCTCTTTCCTTCTGGCTTTCCCACCAATATCCTATATGCATTCCTCTTATTCCCATTCGTGCTACATGCCCTGTCCACCTCATCCTCCTTGACTTGATCATTCTAATTATACTTGGAGAAAGGTACAAGTTATGAAGCTCCTCTTTCCTTCTGGCTTTCCCACCAATATCCTATACGCATTCCTCTTATTCC
>NW_019735562.1:341953-431364 GCF_002891405.2 Cryptotermes secundus | reverse complement strand
CCCTCAGTCTGTGATCCTCCCTTAATGTCAGAGACCAAGTTTCACACCCATGATGAAGAATAATAATAATTATAATAATAATAATAATAATAATAATAATAATAATAATAATAATGTTATATTTTGTGTTATAACGCCGAGCTGTAGAGTGAATGTTAACTGATGTTTCTGAAGAACATTTCGCCTTAGTCTTCAGCCACAACTAAGCCTAATAATTATTATTTATGGTTTATGTCACATGTAAACTTATTCAGTATTTAAATATTACGTCGTATGAATGACGACAGGACAGGCTTTCAGCAAGAAAAAGACAAATAAAAGAGAATTTTTAGACACATAGACATCTTCCATTCAATATTTAAATCAGTGAAATTACACGTTAAGAAATGTAGAAATGAAACAAAGTTTAATTATTCTATTAATAGATGAGCACCAGCATTAAACAAGCATGAATACCAAAGAGGTAGGTGAAATTGCAAAATAATGAATTCCTGCTTGGAGCTGTACTCGAAGCTACAGTATATCTTCTGCTTGTTTCTGCCTCTGGAATTAATTCTGATTTGTGTTACTTGTTTTTTCCTTGTTTTCTGAGGCACACTTCACGACTATGTGGTAGTGCTTACACACAGTTTACGCAAACTAAGATTCGTCATATTGAAAAAATATTCTTAATGACTCCGTTTTGAGAGTCTAGGTATCATATCCAGGTGGATACGTGTTGCTCCAGTCTATGGACTTGCCCTCTCACGGCTGCTAGTTGCCTTTATTTTAACTTGCAATAAATGTTCTATTTCAGTCCAGGACGAGAATTCCAACTTCATTTGTAAATGTACATTCACATATACAAGTAAAAATTAGTTTGGAGACTTTCAGTAAAACCCGAGTGTCTGCAGTGGTCTCGAATAGGGTACTGTAGGCATGAAGCACAGTGTTTGTAATCAAGCTTTTATTCGGAGAGCCATTGCAGACACGCTATCTTCTCTGCTTAATTATGGTTCATAGATTTAGCGCTTATCACCGTTCCCTTATCTGACTGTACATGAGCAACGTTACGATTAACCGTACCCGAAACGCCGGGACAGTAACTGCTTTGGATTTCGTTAAGTGCAAATGAGCACTCCTAACTGTGCCACGCGCAGAGATATTATTTATGTATGATTTATTTATATAATATTTGCAGTATGCAGATTGTTGGCATATCCTGCAGATATATATATATTTAACATACAGGCATTTTCATAAAATGGAAATTGTGTCAAAGTAACCGAAATGTTTATAAATCACTTGGTTTTTTGCATTAATTTCTTATTATTTTGACAAAATTCGTGTGACATACGTTCAGTTGGTGGATGACGGTTAAATGATTCTTCGGATGTTTAGAGACGCTCTATCAGCTACTTAGTGTATGCAGCACTGCATGGGTGTATGGAAGGTGAGCGGCAAAGGGTGGGCTTCAAGGCGCTATTGAGGCAGTTGTTTGCTGGTATTTACGGAACCAACAGACAACCTCAATCAGGGCGCCAGGTATTTGGACCGGGATTCAAACCTCATACATCCTGAATACGAAGCAGGTGAGGTAAGTAAAGGTATCCCTGTAACAGGCCGTGAAGGCCCATAGGCTTGTGAGATGTTGAGGTTCCCAAATTTTCTCTAGACAATCGGCTCACAGACGGCGGTGATGTTGGCAGTCTTACACGCCAGCCGCTCTTTACTCCTAGGACGATTCCTGGTACGCACTTCCGTTAGAAGTTGAGTCGACCCCAGGGCCATAGTACGCCTGGAAGGATTAGGTCAACTGAAAAACCCAATGACCTCATCGGGAATTGAAACCGCGACGTTCCGGCTTGTAGCATAGTGCCTCAACCCACTACGCTATCGTGTTTATTATTATTATTATTATTATTATCTTCATCATCATAATCGTCAAATTTGTAATCTGATCTTAACCCCGCAGCGTCTTCGTACGCTACAGAAGCCAGCGGCAAATGTTCCTGCTTTTAGAAAAGGAAACACTCGTCTCTGTCAGCAGTTACAGACCCACATCCCTTCTAATTCATTTTTGCAAATAACTTGAATTTGTCATTCATGGACATGTTTCACATTACATCAAGTTTAAATTAAGTCCTTGCCAGCATGATTTCAGTAAATCTAAATGTTCAGTCGCCAATTTGGCCACTTACCTTGTCTTTATCATCCCTTAACTGGCTTTCAGCTCCAAGCAGGTGCTGCTGGTTTGGACCTGTCACTCATACGCTGTTTCCTCACAAGCTTAGTGCTTTTGGACTTTCTGATGGTGGTGCAAATCGGCTTCACAGTTACGTAACCAACAGACAATCCCAGATACGTGATTCTGAAAAGGTTTCTTCCTCTCTTGACGTACTCTTTGGTGTTCCTTAGGGATCTCTTCTGGGACCCGTGGTTTTCATTGCGTTTATTAATCACTTATATGACGCAGTTAACTACTGTAAGTATATACTAGTTGCTGAACATACCAAAATCTGCCGTGCCAATAAATTTCTTGAAGACTGCACTCAATTAAACTCTGAACTGATTCTATGCAAGGTGGGAACACTTAGGGTGAGGGCATGCCAAGGAAACTTGCAACCGCAACGCAACTGCAATTTCCGAGTTGCTGGCTTCCCACCGCGGTGGCCCGGGTTCGACCCGGGTCTGGTCAATTGGGAATTGTGGTGGACAAAGTGACGCTGGGGCAGGTATTCTCCGAGTACTTCGGTTTCCTCTGCCAATCTTCATTCCACCAAATTCCCCATCATCATAATTACCCGGGCAGGTACAATAGGCCAAGCAGTGGCCCAGCTAGACTCCACCCCCACTATGCGAATTAAAAAAAATTAACTCAAGACCCAGACAACAACTGAAAGTGAATGTTGGAAATACCATGGGTAGCATCACGAAAGGGTCCCTTACACATANTACAATAGGCCAAGCAGTGGCCCAGCTAGACTCCACCCCCACTATGAGAATTAAAAAAAAATTAACTCAAGACCCAGACAACAACTGAAAGTGAATGCTGGAAATACCATGGGTAGCATCACGAAAGGGTCCCTTACACATGTCTCTTGAAACATGTCAAGAGATTTGATTTATATATTCAGAAAAATGAGGGACATTTCCTGCCTACTTTATGAACACTCTTTTATGTTTTATGCTCAATGAGATAAGAAATGCACTGAATTTTATATGGGTACAGCTTCAAAATGACAACACTACGCAATAATATTTTATTTGTGAAAATAAGGAATTCTTAAAGGCCCAATGTGAACTAATTCATTCAATAATCCCGAACTCTGGTCTTCCATATTAAACTAAATCCAAGTTCAGGGAAATGGAAGATGCGGACAAAAACACGACCGTCACATGACACATATCCTTCAGGCAATAAACGCTAAGAAGGTTTATTGATTAATCGCCACGCATGCATCGGACTTTCTCATCAAATTGTACTGCAGGCAATGTTCAATCAAAGAGCATGAATTAATTGGTTTCCAGGGAATAGTAGCAATTAAATGCAATAGAATGAAACCAATCGGGGGGGGGGGGCTGACTCCCATAAGTTCAGATTAATAATGGAACTGCATGCCATATGTCACGTGGTCAGGTTGTGTTGCTTGAATGCCAGCTTTGTAGATATAAATTCATTGCATGATATATGTACTTTCTTTATTACTGAAAGTAGGAGCCGGTGTAGCATAGTCGGTTTAGCGACTGGCTACGGGCTGGACAACGGAGGGGTCGGAGTTCGAGTCCAGGTAGGGTCAAGAATTTTCGTTTCTCTAAATCGTCCAGACCGGCTCTGGGGTCCACACAACCTCCTATCCAATAGGTACCGGGGGTTCATTCCCTGGGGGTAAAGCGGCCGGGCCGGGAATCCGACCACTCACCTCCAGATAGTGCCAAGGTCAAGAAAATGTGGATCTATACATCCACTCCGCCATACGCTTTCATGGCATAGTGCTTAATTAGTTAAGCACAGGGGAAACTTTACCTTTATTGCTGAAGGTAAGGAACGGTTTTCGCAGTTGTAAAGACGACAGAATTCCTGGCATATTTGACCCCGAAGATTAAAAACTGACGCTTTGGGTCAGAGTGTTTCTTGAGATGACAGTGGTCGCTCATCTGGCAAAAAAATAAAATCCCCCTCTTTACAAAACTCAAATATTAGTCTGCAGAGAGTGTGCTACTGGTCCCTATCCAGAGCCAGATGAATTCATTCCATAGCCTGCTTCTTTAAGAGCCATTATGAAGAGTCGTGCTGTAGTGTAACGGCCTGGTCGACTGAACGGAGTGGGAAACTTCGTAATTGTTTTAATTAAACAAACGAGTACTACTATTCAGGTTATAGCTTCGTCTTTTCATCATTGGTCCTCCGCCCTGTTTTCTTGGTTTCAGGCCACTCTGTACGAGATGAGGCTACGGGTATTGCCCAATCGCGGGGTCTTGCAGCCACGGCTGCCATTAGAGACAGGGTGTTTCTTGATCAGGTGGGCTCTTATCAGTTTCTCAGAAAGAATTAGCTGTATGTAGTTATTTTATTGCCCAGGGCTGGAGTGCCGAGTGGTAGGTAGGTAGATCCTATTTGTGTGCATTGTAGGTGCCAGGATGGCGTAGGGCAGGGCTGGCGAACCGCTGACACCGACTGAGATATTGTCTGGTACATGAGGTTAGCTCAGTTGGTACAGTGAAGGGTTTCTGACTGGAGGGCCTGGGTTTGATTCCTGGCATTGCATTCAAAATGGTTCTGGAACCCACCCAATGGTACCGGCTGCGATTTCCAAGGGGCTAAAGCGGTCGGGGCGTGAAACTGTCATCAAGTGCCGACGTCGAGAATTCTGCAGCTGTAATTTCACTCCCCCATACACCTTCACGGTATAGTGGTCTAATTAATGTAGTACTTGAACAACTTTACCTGTGGTTGCAAGTTTTGCCTATATTAACATATAGAACAACGTGGTAATAACAGTAAAGTAAAGTAGAGTAAACTAAAGGTATCCCTGTAACAGGCGGTGGAGGTCCATAGGGTTGTGAGATGTTGAGGCTCCCACATTTTCTAGACAATCGGCTCATAGATGGAGGTAAGGTTGTCAGCCCTACGCGCTGCCCGCCCTTTACTCCCATGAATATTTCTGGTACTCATTTCTGCTAGAGGCTGAGTCGACCCCAGGGCCGTAGTGCGACTGGAAGGATTGGGTCAATTGAAAAAAATCCAATGACCTTATCGAGATTCGATCCCGCGACCTTCCTGCTTGTAGCATAGTGCCTCAACCAACTACGCTCCCGCGTGCCCCCACCTGGTAATTCAATACATATACGTTTTCATTTGTTAAATACATACTTGCCGTTACTTTACGTTTCCCCTCCGACAACCGAGGACTTTGGTTCCCGATAGAGTAAGAACACAACGGCGTATTAAATTCTCAATTATTTTCAGCTGTGAACCACATGGAGCCAGACTGATGACAGCGTTTCACAAACGAAACAAGTTCATGTAAGATTTGAGGTTTTCACGGCGGTGACTCTGAAGAAAGCAGTCTTCTGGGGTGTGGCGACGTATAGATCTTGTGTGAACCGAAGTTTCGGAGGGACGTGTCGTTTCCATTTTCAGGGTAGAAATATTGTCGAGCGAGGAAGCAGCATGAGCAGGTGGCTTCAGCCACGAATTAATATCTACACGGAGTCTTCGACGCAAGAGCCTTGAAGAGCCAAAGTCCAAGTCACATTGCGACTGACGGTCAGTCTTGGTGTGAACCTTGGAGATGTTCCGAGTATAAATCTTAAAGAGCCCTATCTTCTGGCATATATCGCCATATAATCCGTTGAAAATCAGCCGACATTTCGGAGGAACATATAGTCTTCATATTCAGTACCGAACAGTAAGCCAAGAAAGAAACCAGCACGAAGCAGTTTCAGCACAATGTCACCAATTTTATAAACTAATAAATCTTTTCACGTGGTTTTGTTTTTTACTGTGATTTAATTTAAGAAACGACCGTGGGATTTCGTCAGTCTCTGGCTGATATGTAAGAATTAACAATGGAAGTAATATGATAGAAGCTATGTAAAACGTCAGTAAAATTACTAGTAATGACTATGTATTTTTTTCCCCCTTGGCACTACAGCCCCAGTGGGCCTAGGCCTACCTCCATGAACTTCTCCGTTCACTTCGGTTTTTCTAGATCTTACACATTCGGTAGGACTCCTTGGGCAGGTGATCAGCTCGTCGCAAGGCCTCTACCTGTATACAAACACAGAAAAACACACACACAAACTAAACATGCATGCCCTGAGTGGGATTCGAACTCACGATCCCGGTTTCCAAGCGAGCGAAGACAGTACGTGCCTTAGACCCCTCGGCTACCGTGGCCGGCTGACTATGTAATTATCCGTTCGATTTTCGTGCATTGTACGGATGTTTGTAGTGTGTTAATCAGCAAGCTAGTGGAGGAGACAACTCACCGTATTTATCCACTGATCAGTTCTATAAAATGGAATTGGCTTCAGTTCGCATGCGCAGAAGTCTGTGTTGCACTGTAATGTGCGTGCTGCTCCATAGGCCGATTATTTCTGGAGCACGCGGGAGCGTAGTTGCTTGAGGCACTATGCTATAAGCCGGAAGGACTCGGGTTCGATTCACGATGAGACCATTAGGATTTCAATTAACCTAATCCTTCCAGCCGCACTATGGACCTGGACTCGACTCAGCCTCTATCAGAAATGAGCACCAGGGATCTTCCTGGGGTATAAGGGGCGGCCGGAGCGTAAGGCTGACAACCTCATTTCCATTTATGAGCCGATTGTCCAGAAAATGTGGGAGCCTCGACGTCTCAGAAACCTATGGGCCTCCACGGTCTATTACAGGGATATCTTTACGTTTTTTCAGCGGATATAACTGAAATCTCGAGGGCTCCTTCCGTTACTGACCTCGTTTATGTGATTACTGAAATCTGTAGTGGTTATAAGAATGCTGATTGGGTTCTGGAGCATTTAAGGAAAATAATTATGCTACGTAAGTTCGCGCCGAATGAGACGGAAAGACGACAAGGACTTGCCAATAAGAAATGATAAGGAAGTTGGAGCTTGTGTTGACTTTCGTATTCTCCTGAAAATTCTGGCAGAAACAGCGAAGAACCTAGTGCAGTACAGGCGGTAAGCCAGCTGGATTTCATGGAGCTTTGCCATTATATCAGCATGTCTGGTGCCAGAATTTTACGGAACTGAGCATTAACTGGATGATGACTTTGGAGCGTATTATAAACACGTTAATACAACACAGTCTCTGTTAGCTGCCTAGCCCGTAGCTATGACAACAAAGCTTCGTCCTCTTCCTGCCGGATAGCACGCTGCCTTTTGAATTACAAATTAGTTTTAAATACATGAATTTCAGATCTGTTTCCTTCTCAGAGCGTGCTCTATTTCACATTATTTTAATTCCGTGTGAATGTAAAGCTATCAGAAGTTATGAACGTTGTTGCTTAGCAAATATTTCACGATCATAAAGTCACATAATATAATGAATACAGAAATATGTATTAATGTAAAAGCTTACTTTATTCGATAAATGTAAGGTCTTCGTTACGTGCTGGATGATCGCGATTCGATTCCCTGTAGGGGCAGGGATTTTTATCTTCTCCATCAAGTTCAATAGACCTACCTAATAGTTATCGTAGCTACGTATTTACGCTGCGGTAACACTACTGGAGCTGGAACGTGACCACTCACCTCCATTTTGTACCGAGGCTAAGGATCCGTGGACGTATTCTCCCACACCTCCATGTGTTTGAACAGTGTGGTAATTAATCAAGACTGGAGACAACTTCGGTTATTCTGGGCCTACACAAATACGCAGTAAGCACAAAAATAAACAACAGTTTCTAAAAAACTTCACTGTCTTCAATTTTTTAAAAACAAATTTACATTTTTTGTCAACATAATTTGAAGCAGGCAATCATTTTTAGTTGCTCATCATATGTTAAAATGTAACATCAGTATTCTGGTTCAATGTCTGTTAAATATCAATATAAAAAACATAAAGATATTCTAGTATTATTATTAAAATATTAATTTAGTCTTGTAATTCAACAAGCGTTTCTTTACAAAAATTTAAATTAATTTAGTAATCTTCCTGAACGTTTCAAATGACCAACGCAGTAATCTTGATTGTGGGTTGGAGCTCATGTTCTTGTTATACGGAAGCTCTGGCAGCAAGCTTTACTTTCCACTATTTCTTTGTATTTCATTCAATTGAGATAGTTATTGTAAGATGTGAGGTTAGTCTGTAAGCATTTACTCACGCTGGTTCCTCGCTCGCGGATTTTATTCTTTTTTCTTCTGTCCTGAAGATGAAGGCGATACGTTCATCCGAAACGCCGGTTAACACAATATCTACACGGCGCAACATCCCAAAGACTGCTTTCTTCAAGATGGTTATTATTCTCTTCTCTTCATTTCATACATACATCGCCACATTTTAGGTAAACTTATTCTTCCGCATCGGAAGTCACTTACTCTGATCAGAACGGCCCCTCAATCGAAACACAGTCCTGCCGTGTACGTGTTTTGACTTAATTTTCGCCTTTAGAGAGGTACACAGACTCTGTGTTTGTCCACAGCGTTAAGAGCACTTAGGACAAGAGTTGATTCACTGTCGTGATTTTGTAAAAATTAAAATTCATTAATATGTATTTTGAATAAGTCTTCTGGAATCCGATACTGTATAATCTGACAGCTACAGACGCATCTGAGATGGACCCTTGAGATGGAGGTAGACAGCTCTTCCGAAAAATATTTGGTCTACACTACGCTGAAATGGTTCATAATGAGGTTGTGAGAATGTGAAATGAATTTATCTGGCTCAGGAGAAGGACCAATCACATGCTCCTCTGAAAGTGGTGATAAACCTCCAACTTAAATAAAGACAGGGGAACTTCTCGGCCAAGAGGGATACTCTAAATTTATCAAAAAGATCTCTGTTCCTTGGAATTAGCTAAGAAGTCTACTCCACTTCAACAAATTTTCTTCCTTGCATTTAAGAGAATGTGATGTATGCAAAGTGCAGCAACAAAGCTGGGCCGTTACAGTGTTTACTGGAAACTGTCGCTCTCCGATATACATCTTACTGCCGTTCGAAAGACGAAATGCCTCTTCTCTTCTCTTGGAGAGTGTGGTGTTAATAATGATCAATTACAATGCGACAATTTGCATGCTCACTGAACAACGGTTGCCATGGTAACACAATTTAAAATGTGAATTGTTTCTGCATCTGCTTTCCAGCGAAGGAAGATGGTTACGGAACTTCGTACAAGAGAGTACGTTGCTGTGTGAACTCACCGTTCTGTCTATCAGCCAGAGACATTTGTTCTCTCTTAAACTAGACATAACCACTTTCATCTCTCAGAATACAAGAGTGTTGCAGAACTCCGTGAGTTCTGACGTGGATACAGCGTGAGCTTCAAGGATGAATTTCAGAAGAAATTGAAACTTGAACAAGTTGGATACAATTGGGCTCATAACGACAGTTTTCCAATGCTTCAGTTGATAGTACGCCCAACTTATTAATTTGATGTCCTACGAGTAATTTATGTTCACCGAGACGATAGAACGTAAAAATTAGAGTATGCAGACTGTAATTTTGCTTGTGGTTCTGTATGGGTGTGGAACTTCATCTCCGACATAAAGGAACAAACATAGAGTGAGGGTCTCTGAGGAGAATATTTGGGCCGAAGAGAGATAAAGTGACAGGAGTTTGGAGCAAATTGCACAATAATGCCTTTCGTAAGTTGTACTCTTTGCCAAATATAATTAGAATGATAATGTCAAGGAGGATGAGATGGGCAGGAGCATGTAGCACGAATGGAGCCGAAGAGGAATGCATATAGGATTTTGGTGGGAAAGCCAGAAGGAAAGAGTTCACCAGGAAGACCAAGACGTAGGGGGATGGACAATATTAAAATTGATCTTATAGAGCTAGGATGGGTGGTATGGACTGGATGGAACTGGCTCAGGATAGGAACCAGTGGAGGGCTCTTGTGAACATGGTAATGAACCTTTGGGTTCCATAAACTACTGCGAAGTTCTTGAGCAGCTGCACAACTGGTGGCTTCCCAAGAAGAGCTCAGCTCCGTCAAGTTAGTTGGTTAGTTAAGATGACAGAACATTAGAGAAGTTCTACACCTGGCCTCTCGGTTGAGCGTGAAGAGAAGTGAGAAGTATAAACAAGTAGCGGGGCAGTGGTTGCAACTGTATGATGGTAGTAAGGGAGGCCTCATACACACCTTGAAATTCTTATCGCAATTAGGGGACTCGACCAGTTGCGCTGCGCATTCTTTTCAGTACTGCCAAGTCTAAAAACACGGATAAGAGCTTAGTCACTTCACATTAATCTTATTGTGTTTATTCTTGTACCTAGCTAATATCCGACCGACCGAGCTACCGCCGCTTGTCGGCGAAGATAGTGCCAACTTTAGCGGATAGATGGTGTCGCATGGTCAGCGCAACGAATCCCCACGTCCGTTAATCTCGGTTTCCTAGACCGGAGCCGCTATTTTGCGGATTAAAGCCACGGAGTTATTACTTTTAGTTAATATCCACGTGTTTAGATGTCCGGTCCGATGTAGACTTCATTACAAGTTACTGGTGTTACTTCTGGTTGTTCCGTACCCCATTTCAACAAATTCATAGGCTACTTCCACACAACTGAAGTCTGCCCTTAAGTGTAGGTCTTGTACTTCTGATATGTATGCCACTTTTCAAGTGAAGTTTGATGTATATAATTGTACAAACATCCTCTCAGGTGGTGACTACTGTACAAAATCATTTGAAATAATGTAAATATAAGCTTTGATGTTTCAGCAGGAAATTTTATCAGCATATATTCTCAAGTCGCAATTGGACCGTCTGTTGGGTACATTTTTATTGACAAAAATATGCAGCCTATAGATATTACACTAATAAAAACCTCAGAAATACATGTATACTGCATTTCTGCCGTTGGTAGCCTATCCACACTATAAAATGAACTATCAAGTTAAGAACCATTGTCAATTTACAATCTGTAAAACTCATACATATAATAAAATGTTGANAAATTCTGTTATTACTGGGATTGGGTTAATGGCTTATTTTACAATGCTGAATGATAACATGGAAAGGACTTTGAAGGATGTGGCCATGACCTATTTATTTTGCACAGGGGGGGGGGGGTGGAGTCCAGTTGGGTACACTCGGCACGTCGGCCACTGTTTGGCCTATTGTACCTGCTCCGGGTGATTATTATGACGGAAAATTTTGGTGGAATAAAGATTGGCAGGGGAAACCAAAGTACTCGGAGGAAACCTGCCCCAGCGCCACTTTGTTCCGCGGTGGGAAGCCAGCGACTAAACGCTTGAGCTATTGGTTGTAGACGTTACGCGTTGGTCATGAAGAAAACATAAGAATTACCTGGAGTTGGATATTCGGAATATCTTAGGCCATTATAAGATGATCATTTTGGAGACAGAATGTCAAATAAAGATATATCTGCTGCAAACTGAGAATTTGGTAGAAGAAGCAAAAGAATGTAAGATCTGAGGTTTTTCTGGCCGTGACTATGTCTACAGACACCTGATCACGCTGGGTCATCGCTCGCGGATTTCTTATATCCCAAAGATGTAGGCGACACGTTCCTCCGAAACGTCGGTTAACAAGATATCTACACCTCACCACATCCCAGAAGACAACATTCTTCAAGCAAAAGAATATTAACTAAATTGGAAACACATATGTGGGATTCTGTATGCCTGAATTTGCATATTTACCTACACCATTACACTTTACTTACTACATTCTGTGAATGTTGATACTATTTAAATATATGACGCATAGTTAGAATTTCTAATGGAATGTGAATGTATTTGTGAAGATTTACAGTGTTTTATTCAAAACAAAAGCCTATAAAATGCTTATATTTGTTAGTTCAGTTATACAACGTCTAGTCGCCCTAATCTAAAACCATTAAGCTAAATCAAATAGGAACTGAATGTTTGAGACCATTTTAACAAGGATCGTAAGAATATCTTATTAAACTACCATGTAACATCGTATAACCATGCGTCTCTTTTTCATTTGAAGCTTCCTCAAGGGCAGCATATCGTTCCTCTGCAGTAAACGTCTGAAACCTAAAGACATACGGGGTTATATTAACGCCTGCGTATTTTGCTGGCGTGATGTAAGAGTGATACGGTGAGGTTGGGAGGTGTGGGTTGAGGGTGGAGCAGTAGTACTGTTACCTCAGGCAGATGGCAGTGCTGTATAGTCTGCTGTGAACAGTAGCAGAGTTTAGAGTTCCTGATCGATAGACCGACAGACCGGCGAGCTGAGGGAGCGAAGTGTGTGGGAAAGTGTAAAGAAGTAACATATCTGATGTAGCGTTTACAAGGAACTCGGAGTGGTGGCGTGAATGGGTGTGTGAACAGTAGTAACATTACGCGGATGAACACTGGACACGTCTGTCATCGTACCAATTCAGTGCTGCTTCTTCGGACGCTAGAAATTGTACGGTGTTAGCAAGAAATGTGTGAAGTATGACTGTCTTTTGATATTTTTAATATAGGCATGCTACAGTATATGCAGTAAAAGTTGCATAGTCTCTCTGCAGAGACCTTACTTGTGTGTATACGAAAGACACGTCATGTGAATTTTGTGTTGCAAGAGTTCAAAATAATTGGCGCAGTGAGATTTTTCTTACCCCATTCGATCTCTCTTACTATAAGGGGCCAAAGAAGTGTTTACGCTAGCGTTATCTTGCGGAACATCGGGAGACATGCCCGCTTAGTAATGGCTGACACCTTAAACGATCGACACGCAATTCGACACAGTCTATTTGCTGTTCGTATTAATGTAACAATATGAAATTTGATGACAGTGGATAATATACGGTGTGTAGGTGACTATGGAACATGTTAGAATTGTATGATGGTAGCATATCAGTGTATGACCCGTGTGATATTCTTTTTTTGTTTCGAACGACAGCAGCGACGGTAACGACGTCGGTGGTGATATAATGGTACTATAATATAAATATGGCGACAGTCGGCGCCTTTTAACTGGCATGGCGCTAATATCAAGGGGCCCCGGACCCCCTCTCTGGGCCCCATTTGGAATCATCCTACTCTTGCTGCTTCTTATGGCGGGAACAGTTACGTCGGAAAAGAACAAATACTGTAAGTACTGTCATATATCTGTAACTCGTAGATTCTTAGATTTTTCTCTGTAATTAGCCTCTTCGCTGATAAATATGTATTTTTATATATTCTTTTGTATATTTTCTTCCGATTATCTAATTATTTGTGTTTTTGTGGCTTATTTGAAGACGCCATCATTATCGAGAACACAGTTATATAGATAACATCGTATACAAGGTTATCCGACGTACGGGAGAAGATATGGAGGAAAATGGTCTTGGCAAAATCGAACCGCTCTTCTGATTTTTGCCTAGAGATACTGAGGGAAACCACGAGCACACTGTCAGGGCAGCAATGTTCCGGTCGAGATTTGAACCGACAACCTCCGTAAAAGAAGCCTAGACATTTATTTTTAGACCGTATATTTGGTAATCAAATTCCGTGATAGCTGTGTTCTTGGCCGCGCCATAGCTCAAATGGTTAGTCGCTGGTTTCCTACTGCGGCTACCCGGGTTCGATCCCGGGTCTGGTCAAGTGGGATTTGTGGTGGACAAAGTGGCGCTGGGGCGGGTTTCCTTCGAATACTTCGGTTTCCTCTGCCAATCTTCATTCCATCAAATTTTCCATCATCATAATCACCCGGGGCAGGCTACAGTAGGCCAATAAGTGATCGCCGTGCCTAGTGGACCCATTTAGACTCCACCCCCCACTAAGTGAATTTAAAAAAATATATATTTAGCTGTGTTCTTCGTCAGCATAGCAGAACGAGGCTACATCGAGTCTATGGGGCCTGTATACTGCCAGATCTGTAAGAACACAGGACGTAATGATAAATGGTTGATTATTTGACGCTTTAAGTATAGGCAAATTTTCTTCGTTATCTTCCATAACAAAGAAACTCTGGCGTGGGGGTTTTTATTTTTATGTTCATTTGATGCCCATGTTAACTTAAGAGATTATGAAAAACTGTATCATTATTATGAACGATGAATTATAGGGACTTGAAATGGATCTGTAATAATCTCTTTTAATGTAGTTTACATGCATTCGCGAGGAGAGTTGTGAAACCCTTGCAAAAAATCGTGACTTAGATTTAGTGCCTTTGCAGCTGGATAACGCAAAATGCAGGACAAGTGTTCATTAAAATAAGAGTTACTACTCATTGATTCGTGGTTTATTTAACGACGCTGCCGGTAGCTCAAAATAGGTAGTGTCGTATAATAATGAATAGAAAAATATGTGAAAGGAAGAGGTCCTGAGTTCATCTGAGGCACTCAGCTGAAGAAGACAGTCGAAACAGGAGGTCTCAGGGCCTTGTTTTGAATCTGGAAATCCCAGTACTCAATGGAAATATTTGGTTGTGTGGACTAGGTACTGAATATGCTTCAGTTACTTAACAATAATTGAAATTCTATTTTGCACTACTCGTAAGTCTAGTGGTCAGAGTTCCTGGCTACAGATCCAGAGGATCAGGTTCAATTCCCGGCGTTACCAGATTTTCTGAGAAGTATTTGGTCTAGAACGGGGTCCACTCAGCCTCGCGAGGATAACTGAGGAGCTACTTGAATGGAAAAAGTAGCGGCTCCGGTCTAGAAAACCGATATTAACGGCCATGGGGATTCGTTGCGCTGACCACACGACACCCTCTATCCGCTAAATTTGGTACTAACATCGCCGACAAGCTGCGGTCGCTCGGTCGGTATAATTCGCTTGCGGACTAAATCCACGGAGTTTGTATTTTTTTTGGTAGGTCAGTTAGGATATTACTGGGCTCATTACCGCGTTAGCCCAAGTCTTTTTTTTCATTCAAATACTGCTTCTTAGAAAAGAGGTGTCTTATTTCGAGTCCCTAAGAGTACATATGAATAATATGATTGCTAATTTTAATGATATTTGTGAAAATACTTAAGATAATGTTGAAGGTATTAAATTTTGTGTCTGATATTTTATAATGGTATGATTTCTATTCCTCTTTGCTACGAAAGCATAAGAACTTAATGACATATTCATTTTTTCCAATGAAAGATTTATTTTTCTGATTTTCTCATTAAAAAGACTGCAAGTAGATTCGGAGTCACCTGATATTCTGGCTTGTACGCGAATTTGGAATTAGATTTATGAGCTCGAGGTATTTAAGATGAAATCATTTTCCTAGTCTGTTTTATATCCATGGGAAGAGACCTTTTACTGCAAACAAAACTGGTTAAAATAATCAAGAGGGTCTCGTCACAACGGTGTGGTACGCCCTGAGAATTCAAATGCAAAGGAAGATCTGTAGGTTATGTTTGATGGGCACAGTAAATATATTGAACAAGCTGTCGCGTACATCCACATAGATTATCTAGATGGGGGCTTTTCCATCGGGATAAGAACTAGTCACCGTAAAACGTGACATGGAGAGACAGTCGGAGGACCCCGCATATGGACGGGTTGACATGCCACAATGTCGACCCGTTGCTAGGCAACGATCTATGTAAACTATGTAAGGAACTATGTAAAATCCGTTACTAAGTGACGGCTTCGCAAACAAGCGTATTTCCACAGCAGAAATTGCTCAGAAATAATGGAACGATGTTTTCTGTCCGGTCTGTGCCGAGATATTATAGGCAAAACAGTGAGAATCAGTGATAAGCTGAAGCCAGATATAGAAAGTATAAGAAGCCTAAGCTTGTTGGCGGTCAAGCTTACGGCCGTTCAAGGAACTAAGCTGCCGTTGTAGCATAAGATAAGTAAGATAGGCATGATCTGCTTTTCAAAACCTGGGCTGACAGAGGACTTGTATATAGTGCACAAAGAAAACATTTTCAGTAACAAGCTATATGTGCAACACGTACTATTGACAGAGGCCAAGCGTATTCATAAGAGACAAACCCGCCCTCTCGTCAGAGAGGAAGTTACACAAGAACTATAACCGCAAATATTAAACTGAAAAAAATAAACTTCTGGTCGTGATTCTCAAGATTCTTGGTGCCAAGACTAACTGATTGGCGGCACACCGCCAGTCGTAATTTTGACTCTGACTCTGAGAGTCAGTTTAGTTGAGGTGATCTGATGGGTTAGTGAGTGAGATAGGGGGTTGCTGCAGTCTACTCGTTGTGAGCTGTCACTGTGAGAATCTAGTAGCTGAGACTGTGGATATTTCGGGAACCAAAGGGAAGGGGAACGTCCGCTGTGGGAAGCCGCTACCAAGCAACAGCTAGTGGAGAGTGTAACAAACTGAGGACACTAGTCTGTTTGTGACAGTGATTTGTAAAGTACAGTAACGAGTTGTATGAATGTCCAATAAATCCGATTACCAATCCAAACCATTTTATAGTCACTCTACCAAGTGACAGCATTACAGTGTATAAGATAAGAGTAATTTATTGTCCAGCTGAACAGCTATGAGATTCTCAAGGGTTCTACTCCATTGAGTTGGGTACTATTTAAGTGGGGAATATTAGAAGTGAAATATATAGTATACATATTAAATAAATAAATACATAAATAAATAAGTACATAGAGTAAACCCTCGATAAACCGCTTACAGTTATTCTGGATCGAAATATGAAAAATTCTAGTTGGTTACATACTTTAAAAGACACTTGGCGTTTATGAAGGTAGATGAGTCACTTGTCTGTTCAGATAAAACTTGACAGATTCTTCAAATCTGCATTATTACGTTCAAAAACAAGTAAAACTTCTGTCTTCTACCGATGAATAGATTTATAGTCTTTTAAATAAGGGCTCTACAGTGATTCTTTTTGTCTGTTTTCTTCAGTACTATTTATATCATTAAAATGTCCATGCATTTGTGTTCTAAGTTTTTTGTCTTTCAGGGATGCATTTTGTTCGCTAATCGGGATTATCGCTTAATGACCCGTATGACCATCAAACTAATCCGGATTAGTGGGGGCTTCCTGTACGTAGCTTGGATCGGGTTGTTCACGCAGAGCAACTATTAAACTCCAATTAGAAAGAATTTATATTTTTCTTTGCACAGAACCACGAATGCCTAAGGGGGCGTGGTTATACCTCCTACTTTCAGATCCTTGCAGTAAGCGGTCACGAGTTGTCAGAGATGCATTCTGGTCACATTTGTTGCTATCCTAGTTCCCCTGGGCAGGAGATTGGTCGGGTCCCACAGATGAAATGGGAAATTCCTTTTTTAGAGGTCGAAGTTCAGGAGCTCGACCATTTGTTCTGCTTGCAGACATGCCGCGAAACACGAAACGGAGAAAGAACTGAATGAAGAAACACGTTTCCTGCAGATATACGAGTGCGAGAAGTAACCTAGGGCAGGTGTACCTCCCGCCAATGACAGTGGCCGCGCGGTCCAAGGCGTGAACTTTTTTTCGCTCACTCGAACGCTGGGATCGTGGGTTCGAATAATATTCAAGGCATGGATATCTGTATTGTTTGTGTTGTTCTCTGTGTAGGTGGAGGCATTGCAACGGGGTGCTCCCCCATTCAATGTATCCTACCGACTGTGTATAGGATCAAGAAACTGAAATGGCGGCCAAGGCCCAGCGAAGGGCTGAACAGCTATAATACGAGTAAAGGTGTACGTCTCTTTGACAAACAAAAAGTGGAGGCAAATTTGTGGAGATAGTAATATACGTCATTAGTGTAATGAGGTTTCTCTTAACTTTCTTCAGAAACACTAATTCATATTTCTGTTGCTCTGCGATTTTCTTTTCTTCAATATTTCATGGTATAATTATAATGAGATCTAAATATAAGCTACAAATATTTTGATGCAAGAGTGGAGAGTCTTTATAGCAATTGCTTTCTAACTTTGTTTTTGTAATACGCCATTAGGAAAGTCGACGAGTGTGAAGGGAACCGAATGGAACTCATCAGTGTCACAGACTGCACGCCGTTGTAGAGAAACGTGGGAACTCTCTTATGTGCTGCTGCATTTTAAATAACAGGTCTCCCGCTGTTCTCCCTTGATTTCAATAGTGGCAGTGTGAGATAGGACTTGCAGTTTGCAATACTGTTTCAATTAATTTCAGGATACCTCTGCTTAAGAGCACCAACTCAACAATAATAAAATGAAATATGTACAAGTTTAAGGGCCTTTGTGTAAGAGCGAATACTAAGAGGTGAAATCCAAGGAAAGGCAGACCCGCTATTTTTTTTTTTCATTTTAGCCAATTGCCCGTTACTGTTAAACCACAGAAAAAATATGGAATTGTAATCTTCGAACAATCAGTTCTTTAATACAGCGTATAACAGCCATTATATCACGAGGTCAATATAAATGCTTAAAGCCTTTTAAAGGTTCGAAGCCGAATTATAACAATGACATTTATATTATATTATGTTTTGAGTTAACATAAATAATTTATATTTATTGCGACCGCCTCTGTGGTCTTGTGGTCACAGTTCCTGGCTACAGATCCAGAGGTCCCTGGTTCGATTCCCGGGGCTATAAGATTTTCTGAGAAATAATGGGTCTGGAACGGGGTCCACTCAGCTTCTTGAGGATAATTGAGGAGCTATTTCAGGGAAATAGCGGCTGCGGTCTAGAAAACCGAAATTAACGGCCGTGGGGATCCGTTGTGCTGATCACATGACACCTTCTATCCGCAAAAGTTGGCACTAACTTCGCCGACATGCGGCGATCGCTCAGTCGGTATAGTTCGCTTGCGGACTACAGGCCGCGGAGTTTTTTTTATATTGATTGAACCAAGAATGTCAGAATGCGAGGCTTCATATTGTGGTCTTGTATTCTAAGCACTGTGTATTGTCTTCTACTTCAGGATAGACGCTCCTACCCTGCAGTCGCCTACCAGGCTACATGGGTCCAAATTCAGAAGAAATATTCATGACGGTGAGAGCCTTGTAATGGATGGAATAATATCAACGATAGGAATAATGCTTCTTCTTTGCCACAAAAGTCTCAGTACCCCCGAATTCCCTGTCTGAGAAATCAGAGTTAGCCAGCTTTCTGCAATTTACAGAAGTTATGATTTTTATAGGCAAATCTTTTCATTTGAATCAACTGTAAACAGTGTATTGTCACGTGTATTGGTGACTATAGACCGGATTTGGATTGGTGAATAGATTTATTGACCACTTAAATGTCGTAACTACAAGTAATTATTACATTACGCCTGATTTCCACACTACAAATCACTCCACACCAAGTCTTCTCCGTCTACTTTTACTAGTCTTTACTTGGTAACAGTTCTCCACAATGGCTGTTCATCTATAGTGTTACCACTACACGTATCCCGGTAACGAATCTTAGCAATGGAGATTCCTTCGCTTCGGTCGCCCCTGGTTAACACTCCACACCTCAACACTCAACTCTCAACTCCGTTGTACCCCGTTGTACTCCTCTCTACTCCTCGTACTCTTCCATAGTATTTCAGTTCTTCTGAATGTGCCCTCTTACAATTCTTCGGCTCGGACCCTATGGAAAACACAGCCCCTCTGTTGTCAAGGATGCGGACTACATAGAAAACACCTCTTGTGACCTGGTTCTGTTGTTGCGTGCTCGTATTTCGGGCGTTGCCTAGAAATGGATCTACCTGTTACAGTACTTTAACGAAGGGTGGGCTCTTCTGGCAAACGGTGACCCCCGGTACTTTCTGACACTTTCTTAGCTTGCTCTTAGACCCTGAAGATGGTGGCAGTACGTTCCTCTGCGACATGAGAGAAAATCTACCAGGCAATACAGCGTTGCACACTCTTCATAGTCACCGCTCTGAGAACCTCAAATCCAATATTGTTTTCAGGTCTTTAGTTGTTGACAAGGCCCAACAGCCTTGCGCGTTGGTTGTTAATTAGAATAAAAGTCACTTAATACCAGACTCAGTACAGGACGATATTTCAGTGTAAGTGGATCTTTGAAGCGCGTTTCTTATCTCTCGGTTACTGATATTCAATTTAGAAGCCGTTCAGATTAAAGAAATCATGTGCCGCTAGACTCTAAAGGAAACTAAATAAAATTAAGAAATCATTTACATTCGGTTGGTCCCAGGGTAATTTTAAAAATTAGATAGACAATTGGAAAATTCCAATGCCCGAATTCGAATTTGGACCTCGGCCATCCGGTATGCAATGACAGAGTTATCCACTGATCTCTGCTTGTGGCAGTCTGCGTAGAACAGTGGTCTGAGACTCGAAGGCATTCGATGAACGCCATTAAGCTAAAGTGTTACTAATTAACACTTCAGTTTTGAGGCTATGAATTATATTACATGTACAGTTGACGTGTGTTTGACTCCACAGAGTACGAAGTTCCCTTCAGTGTCGGACAGATGGCGTTAATCATGAGTCTGGAAGCATGATTCGATAAAACTTGCACATGTGTCATATCTTTTATAACAGTAGCCTTTGAGCGATGCAGGTATAGGTAAGAATGAGTGAATGGCAGCAGACCGAACAGATAAAAGTGATGGGAAAGTATTAAGGAGAAAAGGGAAAGAGATAAGCACGGAACCGTCGGGCTGATCCCCCGTCCAAGGGCTCCTACCAATTGTCTAAAATTAATAAACTGAAGTGAAACACAGTGTTTCACGGATGCTGTATGCTCCAAGTGGGAGCAACAGGAATATATCAGAAGTGCGCGCGCACGCCGCAAGCAGAAGCGCACACACAATGCTAAATATTTATTTTTAAAAATAATACAATACAACATACGCAATTTGTTATTGTTATCTGCTTTATCCCCGCGGCATCTAACTCAGTCTAGCCTTTGTATGGGATTCCTCGAAGCACTGGAGAATGCGCAGTTCCACGTCACATTTCTTGCACTTCCTGAGGACGTTTCTCCTCTTCCCAGGTGTAGAACAAACGCGGCAGTTCATTCCCTTGGGTGAGGAGGTTTGCCTCCTCTAGGCGAGATATTGTTGATGACGTAGTAGCAGTATGGGTGAAGGGGGGGGGCTTGCTGATGATGTGCACAGGGGCGAGATGTGAAAATTTCTCGTCACAGGATGATAACAGGATGAAACTGTTCAGAATCGTCAGATCCAGTGAACGGAAGAACAGACGGCTGATGGAATAACTGCATGTCATCCTGTCCGATTTGTCAACATATCCCGTGTGCCTGTTGTAATCCGCAACAGTTGCTGGCTTTATGGCATTTCCATGTTCGTCACAGAAATTGCCTCTGCTAGAGGAGCGTGTATGTTAGTCAGCACATGTGCGTCTCGATTGCCTTTCCAAACTAATGCTGTCATGTGACCTCTCACCCTAACCCGTATGTCCTCTCTTCATTCCAAATCTTCTCTTCCGACTTGGTCCGACTGTCTCGCAGTAACTTCTTTTCTGCACCAATAGTTCGTCAAGAAGTTATCCATACACAATTTGTGTCCAGCCGTTTCAATCCTTCCGCAGGGGTCCCTGACTGTTGCATGCGTCGCTGTCACGTCTTGGGCGGCGGTGTCATGTTCTTCCCTAAGTAAACCTTCATGTCGTGTGTACAGCCTGCTGCATCACAGAGCTTGAAGATTTTGGTTCCGAAATATTTGTGTTTTTTAAGGATGTACTCCCTTTAGATTTTACAATTATTTCGTCAACAGCCAAATGCTCCGAAGGATTATAATGCTTTTCGTATCCGTCATTTAGAGTGTAAAGAATAGTCCGAATTTTCCGTAGTCGGTCATAGTTGTTGGCTTGTCTGTCAATTCCTGCATTGTTGTCTCTGTAGTGAAGGAAGCGAAGAATATGAAAAGATCGGTCGCGTGTCAGTGTGTTACTGCATAAAGATGTGATAAATTGCTCAGCAGTCGCCCCTTAGTCTCTTATTCTGGCTGTACTATTATGGCCCAATTGAATAATGATCCCTGCAAAAGGAAACATTTCGGGATCGGTCATGTCAGGGAGTGAAGATACTGGTGACGAGATCTGTTAGTCTCTTCCACCAACAGACAGAAAATTCCTCTGAAGAAGAACGTGACCACGCGGAGTGGGGTGGAATCCTTATTCACATGTGGAGCTTTGTTGAGATTGATCCCCACTGCCCCACCGGAAAATTATTAGCACCACTCCTGCCATGCTGTTGTCGTGGTCCCCATGCTGCTGATGATGATGTTTTTTATTGCTAGTGGGGTGGGACTAAGTCCCTTGTACTGCGGCCACTTCTGGCCTATTGTACCAGCCCCAGATGATAGGTGAGGGTGATTGTGGAGCAATTGGTGGAATGAAGATTGGCAGGGGGAACCGAAGTACTCGGAGAAAATCTGCCCCAGCGCCACTTTGTCCGCCACAAATCCCACTTGACCGGTCTGGTCAAGTGGGCGCGGTGGGAAGGCAGCGACTAACCGCTTGAGCTATGGCGCGGCCAAGACGATGATGTTTACACGAGTTCGTCGTTCTCATCTTCTTAGCCGCAGTCATGAACTGCATCTCCTGTGCAGATGTCCGAACCAGAGTAGAACGCCAGCTGCCTTTCAATTTCATCATCTCCCAAACAACGTTTCATTGCCATTGTATGATAAAATGAAACTACAGTATTCAAATTCATTGCTGACTCACAGAAAACTGAATGCACTCTGCATCTCAGCTGCGATGCAAGCGTTTGGTTGCAACCATAGAAAGGGCAATGTTCTCTTGCAGCTGCAATGGCAGGGCTTGGCACTGATGTAGAACCTTTTCTCCAGTCTTTCCTGAATCCCCATACTTTCACTTTCCTATCCCTTTAGTCAAGAGTCGAAAATCTGAAGAATATAGCAAAGATATAAACCTTACGAGCAGAAAAACAAAATATGGTTTTCAATGCTTCCAGCTGTTTTATAACACCACAGACTGCGGAGACATGTCAAGTATTGCAAGCAGGAATGATTTTATAATGCAGAACCACTTTGTGAAGAAGCTGAAATACTTTTTTTTTACAGTACTCATAAATAGGAGTATAACTTTTTTTGTCCAAACATTTTCGAATCCTGCATTATAATATGTGATACTGTGTTTCTTGCCCATAAAAACTAAGTTAAGTTGATCGCTCCATCATAAAAATTGTATAAGATACAGCATTTTTAATGAGATGCTTAAAGGTATTTATATGCCCAACAAAAACGGACATTTACATCAACGGGCATTTAAACGCCCAACAACATCGGATATTTAAATAAACTCCTTGCAGCTCACCCTTCGACCATTTCAAAAGTCTGGCATTTAAAGGTTAAGAACGGCGTTTAAAATCACTGTTTTCCTGTAAAGGGGGAAAAATTCCTGCGTGTCTGAGTTAAGTGTGATATTTGAAAGTATCGTTTTTCATGTAAAGAAGGTGATATAATTCCCAAAATAACGATGACTCATTGCAGTAAAGTAGGTCACTTAACTCCGTACACATCAATGTCTATTAATATTGTAGTAGACTCTACTATGCACCCGGTTGTCCTTCTATTTAATGGAAACTTACTTTGATCTCATTGTACGGATATCTCTTCCATATTTTATGAGGTCTTGAATAAAATAAAGCTAAGAAGAATGGTTCAGGTTTTTCGAAAAATGAAAGAGTGTATTAAATCACGAATGAGACGGCGTCGTTGCCAGAAGAAATTGGAGCATGGCTTCACTTTATTTTATGCCTTCTGTGGAAGTATTATGTGCAGCCTCAAACAGATTCTTGTTAACCGATGTAAATTGGGCCATGATAGCTGAAATGTCTACAGTGAGTCGTTTGCTGCTCACACAGCAATTTATACGCATGTAGGCTTTCATTAAAGCATGTTAGTATGGCTTTCTAACGTAATTTGGGCGAAAGGGAAGTGCTTTATTTTATTTTATTTTTTTAAGTTTGACTTCTTCTGGATAACAAGTTCTCAGTGAACTAATCTGAAATGTTCGTCCCTTACAACCATTTACTGGTTCCATCAACTTGAGGAGTGAATTGTTATGTTCACTTGAAGAACTGACTCTACGCAAGCTTTCATTGCGCAGTTTTGATGAAGAAATAAAATAATCTTTAAACTTTCTTTCTGTCCTCCCTTTACTTCTACCTATTTTAAGTAATTTCCTTTAATTTGTATTTATTTTTCCTTTATGCTACAAGCCGGAAGATCGCGGGATCGAATCCCGATGAGGTGAATTTTTTTAAATTTACCTAATCCTCCAGCCGCACTATGGCCCGGGAGTAGACTCCAGTAGACTTCGAGTAGACTCGAACCCGGGCCGCCGCGATGGGGAGCCAGCGACTAACCGCTTGAGCTATGGCGCGACCTCACAAACGTATTTACTTACAATGTAAAAGTAACGTCTTTGTGATGGATGACCATCCAAATATTTTCACCCGAACTGAACAGTTGCAATTATAAGAGGACATACGAAATACGAGGTAACCGAAAATTATGTAAAAATAATAATATTCAAGGGGAATAATTTATAAACTAAAAATTTTCGAGGATCGAAGGAACAATTTAGTACTTCAGACGAAAGAAAATATTTGGCGGAAGTAAGTTAAAAATATTAACTTTACACTTGTTGTAAATAAACTTTAATGAGGAGCTTCATAATATATTCTCTTCGCTAAATGTAATTAAACTAACCAAGTAAAGTAGGATGAGATGGTCAGGTCATGTAGCACGATTGGGGGAGAGGAGGAATGCATATAGGATATTGGTGGGAAAGCCGGAAGGAAGGAGGCCACTGGGAAGACCAAGGCGTAGGCGGGTGGACAATATTAAAATGGATCTCAGGGAGATAGGATGGGATGGTATGGATTGTATTGTTCTGGTTCAGGATAGGGACCACTGGACGGCTCTTGTGAACACGGTGATGAACCTTCGGGTTCCATAAAATGTTGGGAAGTTCTTGAGTAGCTGCACAATTGGCAGCTTCTCAAGAAGGTCTCAGCTCCATGAGTGAGTAGGCTGTTTCTAGGAACCAACTTGGTACAAAACACGTTTCCATGGAGGTGGATTCCTGGAGACCAACTCAGATTCAACAAAGTTTTCTGTGTAAAAGAACATTCAATAAAGTTTTCCGTGGATACGAACAAGCAATAAACATTTTCCATGGTAACCGTTAGACTATATAAGAGGCCGTGCAGAGAAGATTAATTCAGTCGTTCATGAGGACTCATTCGTAATTCATTCACGGAGCAGAGTCAAGTCAGTCGCAGCAGAAGGAAGACTAGTAGAGAACACAGTCATAGCCTAGGCAGACTGGAGCTAGTCTTAGGCACTCATTAATTGTGAGCTGTTGTAATTGATCGTGATTAAGAGTGACTGTAATAAAAGTTGTCAATAAATCCAATCATCCAATCCAAAACTCGTTATTGTTCGTCACGGAAGCCCGAACACGTGACAACGTGTTTGCCCTAATGTTGATCATAATTTGCAGGCCGGTACCGGTTGGAGAGTACTAGTAGCTTCTGTTTTCTGAAAGGCGTGTTACTATTGTGAAGCAGAGATTCTATTTTGAGATTATGTGGCGAAGTATCGTTATAACTCTGCCAGCAGGCATCTAGATATGCACTGAAAGGCATATCCAAGTCGCTTTGAAAGTTGTTTCTCGTTGTAATATTTGAGGTTTTCACGGCGGTGACTATGAAGAAAGCAGTCTTCTTGGATGTAGCGCCATGTAGATATTGTGTTAACCGACGTTTCGGAGGAAAGTATCGCCTACATCTTCAAGGTAGACTCGACATTAAGCTGTTTGCACCTGCTCACGCTGGTTCCTCGCTCGCGGATTTTCTTATTTTTTCTTCTACCCTGAAGATGTAGGCGATACTTTCCTCCGAAACTTCGGTTAACAAAATATCTACACGGCGCCACATCCCAGAAGACTGCTTTCTTGTTTCTGGTTAATTTCAAAATTAAATTCATTCAGACCTTCAGTTGGCGGCCATCCAGCTCTGTTTAGTCGTGATTTCTTTTCTTTATTATTTCTCTCCCTTGTGCCGCCCCTACATGTTCTCCTTCTCTCAGTTGTTCTATAAGCCCTCCTCTGTATATTTTAAGAGGTCTACGGTGTTATTGATCTTTGTTTCAAGCTCACTTTCGCCCCCAATTCTGTCTCATGCCTCTCCTATTGTGTATACTAAAAAGGAAAGGGAGTTAGTCAGAGGTGGTGACGGTGAAAGCTGACCAAAACGGAATGTAGGAGGACTGAGGTCAATGCAAAGCCAATTGTTTGCATAGGTACTGGACGATGTGGAGAGAATTCCGCGGGGGATTAAAACGAGGGAAGTGTCAGGATCGTGTTGGAAGTGGCTTTGGAAATACGTCGGTTATCGAGCGTGTAGTGGGCTTCTTAATAAGAAGGTTTGAAACCCCCTGAAATATAGAACAATGTTCTGCGAGCTTCTGCAGAAAGATTACAAAACAAGTGACTACTCTATAATTATAAACTACAAGGCACTAGACTTAGAAATTTAAAACGACAATAGAAATATAAGTTGTAAGATTTGAGATTTTCACGGCGGTGACTATGAAGAAAGCAGTCTTCTGGGATATGGCAACGTGTAGATGTGGTGTTAACCAACGTTTTGGAGGAACGTATCGCCTCCATCTTCAGGGTAGAAGGAAAATAAATCCGCAAGCGAAGAGACCGTTCCGGTTCTCACGGTCTCTTCGCTTGCGGATTTCATATTTTCCTTCTACCCTGAAGATGGAGGCGATACGTTCCTCCGAAACGTCGGATAGCACCACATCTACACGGTGCCACATCCCAGAAGACTGCTTTCTTCATAGTCACCGCCGTGAAAGCCTCAAATCTTACATGATGTTCTGTTTCAGACTTATTGTGACCGAGATGGGTAATGTTAGTACTGCTAGTTATCACAGACACGCTGTTCAGTGAACAGAGTTACTTGCTGTGACGTGGGTTTTGAGGTTTATCATTATTTTGGAGATCCAATCAATCTCCAATTCATGTAATATTTTATCAGAGAATGAAGGCGGCCGGAACATGAGGCTGATTTACATCTCGATCTAGTGATAAATTTGACTTAAAATAATATGGATTTATTTCTATATACGTTACATGTCTCACTGATTATATGATTTTATTTATGTATGCTCTAGTCAACATTTTCAACAGCTCAAATCACAGGCCTGCAGTGTGAGATGGTAGAGTTAATTGGTGAATAATGAATTGCCAGCGATGTGGAAGATACAGTCATGGCTTAGTTAGAGGCACGATCTCAGCATTTGTCTTGAAGTACTGAGGAAAATCGCGTAAGCTTCCAGTGAAGGTAGGGCAGGGTTCTCCAGAATATAAAGCATATGTACCATTCGTCACACATGGACTTCAGTAAATTTTTGGTATTGAAGCCAGAACTAATTTTGACTGCACACTGAAACAGTTTGCATGGAATAGTCATAACAAAGGAAATTAGAACAACAAACAAGAATATGTAATGCCATAGCAAAAGTAACTTTGAAGTACGGCAGGAAGTCGTGAGTATGTAAGAAAATGGGCATGAAGCAGCACAAATTAAGTTAATAAAACCTAGATCATTAATAGTGTGTAGACATTAGGACTTAATTATTATTGAAATATTATTAGTGAAACGCAAGGAGCCGGATAGCGTAATCGGTACAGCGATTAGCTACGGGCTGGACGACTGAGGGGCCGGAGTTCGAACACCGGTAGGGCAAAGAATTTTCTCTTCTCCATTGCGTCCAGACCGACTCTGAGGTCTACCCAACCTCCTATCCAATGGGTACGGGGGGCTCTTTCCCCGGGGGTAAAGCGACCGGGGCGTGAAGCTGACCACTCACCTCTAGCTACTGCCGAGGTCAAGAAAATGTGCATCTATACGTCCACTCCCCCGTACGCCTTCATGACGTAGTGCCTAATTAGTTGAGAATAGGGACAACTTTAACTTTATTAATCAAACTGAAACTCTAGAACTAATTAGTTGCGACTCATAGAAAGAAGTAAAATACAACATCGAAGCAGGATAATCTGTTGGGACGGAGAAATCTTGGAAGCCCAAAGAAAGGTCGGAGAGACTGTTACTTCTAGAGCCTTCAGAAACAGGCTGCAAAGTTCATGATGATGAATTTGTCGAATGAACCAAGCCGAATCCATACGGCCTTGTGAGAAAATGTAGCGTAATGGATGAGCCCACAGCGTGTAATCCTATTTTCTGTTTGTAAATAGGCGGTAGTTTGTTATGTACTTTTGCTGCACCATATTTCCTGAGATCATTGCTAGACTCAGGAAGATACACGACATATCCAACTCGAAACCAAGTCTGATAAATAACTCTCGATCCAAACTAGAATATGCTGATTTGTGGCTCTCATTCAGCATGATTTATAATGCCACATGGGTCTGAATCGACAGGAACACGAGTTTCAAGGCGTGAGTTGTCGCTTGGGAACTTCTGTCTCTTCCCAGAAACTTGCAGTGTTCGAGATTAGAGCTCCACGTATGAACGGCTACTAAGCTCTTAATGACGCAAAAAAAGAAAAATTGCTGAATCTTACGTCTAGTCTAGAATGTGCAGAGGGGATTTAAAGCAGCCTTGGTATGGGAGCCGTAAGTTATGTGAAGTCTGCGGAAAGAATTTCGTTTCCGAGGTTGGTGGTTCCCCTGATATTGCAATGTTGTTTAGTCATTCCTCCGAAGAAATAGGCATAAATAGGAAAATATGAGGGTATTACTGAAATGGATCTCAAAGGAATAAAACGCTGAGGGGTGGATTGAATTCAACTGGTTCAGGATGGGGCCCTGTTACAAGGCCATGTAAACACTGTAGTGAATATTTAGTCCCCTTAAAGTCGGGAAATTTGACCAGCCGATCAAATAAACTTCTCAATAAGGGGTCTCAAAATTCCTACAAGTTTTCCACATATATATACAGGATGTCCCAGGAGGATAGGTTAATATTTTTGGGAGATCATAATATCTATTATTGTAAGCAAAAAATTGTACATATGTGTGTGTTTTATTCCAAACCGTTTCCGAGATAGAGCCATCTCTTTGTACAGTTCCAAATTGTTGATAAGAAAGAGATATTACGTACTGTTTCTAATACCTGTATTTATTGTTCAAGTGACAAAGTTGGTACAGTTATTCTAGTATAATACATTTTCGAAAATTCCACCGTCAACATCAGTGCACCTTGCAACTCGTGTGAGGACATGGCGTGTTGCTCGTCTGATTGCATTTTTACGTTCCTTTATGCGGACGTTAACGTCCATAGCTCTATCCCGGAAACCGGTTGGAAGAGGACCCATGTACATATACACTTTTTTTGCTTAAAATGACCGAAACTATGAGCTCCCAAAATATTGACCTTTCCTCCTGGATCACTATATATATACATTAATAATAATAATAATAATTCGAGGGCAGTATATATATGAATCATTATGAATGTTTGTTTGAGTATATAGTAAATGTAATATAGAAGCTAAAGGGTAAATACCGATAAATAATTTATTGTCCTTCGTATAACCCTCCTTCATAAGTAACTGCACGTCATTTCCGTATCGCTGTTCTGCAAGCACAGCAGAGCCTGGATTATGCACGTGTAACGACTTTGTTTTGCTGCACGTCTACTCCTGTGGTATGTCAGGCTTGTGTACAGTTTACGGGACAGCACAGCAAAACAGAACTTCTCTGGTTTCTCAGCTACCGATGAAACAGAAATGTCGCAGGATTACGAACGGTTAGGCTGGTCAGGCTGTGTCTGCGTACACTGGATCATGTTGTAAATGGAGAGGGGATACCGAAAAACATTGGAACTGTCTCGTGCACTCTGAAAGCAATAGGATGCAGGCGCTTATGCAGTATACTGACAACTTTGAGAGCGGCTTTTAGAATCTGTTAATCGGCATGAATTCTAAGTTCCTAAAACTTAAACGAGGAAAAAGCGGGCGTGTAAAGACTGAGCTTGCAGTTGTATTCAGAAGATACCGTATTCGAATATCGGCCGAGATAGGAATTACAGTTTTTATGCGACATCTTTGAGAGTATGTCATAACTTCAAGAGGCCACCTTACGGAAGATCAACATCTCCATTATGGCGCTTCTGAGTCGCATCGTACGTTGAAAATAGGATCTTATATCTTAATGATGACATAATGCGGATGGTGATGCATCATCAAAGACATGGTTGGCCTATATTCCGACTGTTACCCGTGGTATTACTTAGACTCTCCACACGAATGCTTGGAATTGGTTGCAACAGCTTCTTTGTAAGTAATGGCTTGGGAAGTACAATCTCTTCCTCCCATTCTGTTAATCTTAGTAATTTTAAAGGCTTTATTTTAGAGAACAAATAAATTTGTTCATCATAGAAAATGGAGAAGATGGAGGCGATATATTCCTCCGAAACGTCGGTTCACACAAGATCTACATGCTGCCACATGCCAGAAGACGGCATTCTTCATAGTCACCGCCGTGGAAACCTCAAATCTTACATAGAAAATTTACTTTGAAAACCCAGTACGTCCCCCCGAAAGACATACATAGTCGACCTTCTCCGAAAAACAAAACATCTCCACAGGTTCCAAGTGAGAATGAAAGGAAAAAGATTCGGCCTCCCTCCAACAAGCGTACGGGGAACTGAGCGGGCTATTTGCAATTAGGTTGGAGGAGTCCAGAGAATTCGGTTAGAAGGCTGCTGCAGCCGGAAACATTTAGCATATGGAACTTAACCTGTTCCGGGGCAAAAGTGAGAGATAGGAAGGTGGCAGGGAGCAAGTTGTAATTTTATCTGTGCGTTTTTTTTAATTTCTGACAAAATACAGCAAAATTCTTGGAAATCTAATCATTAAGCCCGAAGGACCGAATAAAAAACATGTTCTCTGCGATTCAAGATAAACTGATCCTGTTGGTTTCAGAACAAAATTAATTGGTTCCATTAAAGCTGCCCCATTTTGGACACTACCCAGGATATTTCCGAAGTTGATCAGCTGAGTGAAATCTATCTTTCTTGTTCGATTGAACGCTGTAAATATGGCAACCCGAAAGTTCTGTGTTGGAACGAAACGTTTGCAGGTTGGTATGAAGATGAAGACCAAACAGCTGCAGTAGTAGCAGTGTATGTTCCTATTGTTAGTCGTGTAGTTTACTACTGACAATAAGAACATACAATCATGAGAAATAAACGACATTTTCCACCATCAGGAGGAAAACAACATGACCCAATGTTGGCTCACGATATTTTAACATAATAACTAATTTTTTACATACAAAATAAATTTTAATACAATTTTAAATACTTAGGGAAGCTACTGTATGGAAAAGTGAACTTCATATCGCGTGCAGTGGGAAATCCCAAACAGAATACCCCGCAAAATACGCTTAAAAGAAACAGCATCATACGTAAATATACACTTCAAGAAGCGTCACTGTGAATGCTTAAGGCAAACATCAAAACTAACTGTGATAATAACAAAAATTTTATAGTGAGCATTATTCATAGCTTAAGTGCATATTGTTAAAACATCTTATGTGACAGTGTTTCCTGATCGTAGTGGTGCGCCTCTGAGGATCATTCTTTTGAATCGAAACATGTAAGATGAATAAAGACTGAAGTGTTGTAAACTCGTATATCACACTGGACTGAAAATTGTCCACTTTGTATGTGATCACGTTAAGGAAAATGAGATGGGTTAGGCATGTAACAAGTGTGGGAGGAAAGAGGAATGCTTATAGGGTTCTGGTGGGAGGACAAGAAAGAAAGAGATCACTAGGAAGACCTAGACTTACGTGTGAAAGCTATATTAAATAGGATCTTGAAGAAACGGGATTGGGTGATATGGACTGGGTTAATCTGAATTTGGTTAGGGACCATCGGCCAGCTCTTGTGAAAACGGAAATGAATCTTCGACTTCCATGAAATGTTAGGAAATTCTTCAGGAAAATTGAGCGACTGGTGGCTTTTAAAAAAGAACTCATCTCCATTGAATTAGTTAACAGGAATACGAAAGTAGTGCGGGGTAAGATGGCCATAAATAAAGTTCTTTTCACGAGCTCTTGCGCACCTAATTACGTCACTGTCTTCAGTATCAGCAGTCAGCTACTGCCCTCGAAATGAAAAAAAAAAAAAAGAAAAAAAACTGGGTAAGCACCTTGACCCTTCACTGCATTAAATTGGTACTTTAAGTAGTGGGATCGGCTTTACATGTGTAGTTACTTGTGGAACTCCCTGTACAATAGACAGTTGGAATTCCTAGAAACTAGGTCACTAGAAACGCGAAGCTGTTTTCTTTGTCGCTCTTCACCGCCCTCTTATTTTAAGCTGAAGGCAAGGAACTGTATATTCACTGTGCTTATCTTGCGATTCCCCAAGCACAGAAGTGGATTAAGGAAACTGACGGCTGGAAACCGCAGTGAAATTAATATTTCTTTGTGCCTTATTCAAGAAATTTAAATGCAAGTTTTCGTCTTATGAATTCTGTTTATTAGGCTTCTTTCCATTTGATAGGAAGGACGGTCTCGCGTTGTTACTGCCTGCACGTCTCGTTAATGTGGCCGAGTAGCTCAGTCGGTTATACTGCCCACCTCCCCACCGTCTTCCAATATCAAAATTTTATTTTTAAAAACGTAATTGAAATCTAACGTTATGTATACAGAGTCTAAACAATACAAAGGAGGGGTGGACACGACCAGTTTCTCCTGAGTGCCTCCGTGTAGCAGAGTTTGACCGCTTACTCGCAGGGTGACTGGGGCGTGTGTTCAGCAGCAATCACGGCGGAGGTAGTCCTGTTCGTCACTGGGATCAGACCGTCTCTGGGGTGCACTGAGACCACCGTCCAGTTGGTAACGCGGACCCTCCCTGGGGATGAAAGGTCCGGGACGTACAGCTGACCACTCCCACTCAGTACCGAATATTAAAAAAGACTGGTACTGTATTTCCACGGTTATATACGTTACTCATTGCCTGGTGCTTAATTAATTGAGCACGGGGCAATTTCGCGTCTAATTAATAATTTGATGACTTACCACTGAGTTTCATGAAATTGCGAATGAAAATTATACCTGATGTTTCCTTTCTGTGCACTTGAGTCAGTTTTATTAACATTTCGGTTGAAGTGGGGGTCAATGTTATCAAATGTAAAGCTTGTCAGATGGAGTTCTTTTGTCTTCTGACTGAGGTTTCTGTGCGTTCACTTGTCCAGAGGTTTCTGTCAGAAGATTTTCAAAGGCTTGAAAAACGATCGGTCTAAACGCTGCATACAGTGGATCGTGTGACCCGAAAGACAAAACAGAAACGATCACTCTGCTGTCTGCAGCGAAATTGAGAGCTTCAACGTGGAGCAATGGGGTTCTGAGATCAGCAATTTTTTCCAGGTTTCTTGCCCGGCATGAAACAGTTTTGTAGCCTTTAGATGAAAACGTGTGTGTTCACATATGCGGAAATTAATTATCACATGGGAACCACTCAGAATTTTATCTTCGAACTCACTGTTCTTCCGTTTACACTTACAATTGCAGTAGGATCGCATGAATTTTGTTCTGTGCATTACTACAAGCAGTCAGATTGTTTCAGCCTCCTTCCGTGATCTTATGTGGTCGCCATCTCCAATGATTTCTGTAGCAATGACCTGACCTGTTTCGGCAGTCATTAGCAGAACATATTCATCCATATTGTCACTTGTTTGAGTGTGACACTTTCATAAAGCCCGTGACTACAATTTCCAACCAACACACAAACACACACACACTATCACACTGCAGATTTTTACATTTTAAACCGTTTATTTTTAAAGAACCTATGTTTTCAAGTTTGAAGAATAGACTATGCTTTTTTATGCAGATCCATTGCGAGCTATTTATGTCTCAGAACTTCGGCGAACAAAGAGAAAGTGCTCTTGCACAGTTTCCTCTATCTTCAACTTTATCGCATTATTTTACTACTTTTATGCATCAATCTTTTTGTTATTCATGTCTAAGTATCACACAACTGTCTTAGTTATACGCGCACATGTAACATAAAAACGTATTACTGTAACTCGCGCGCGAAGTTATGTCTCTCGAAAGATTGCAACTAATTCGTTGATAGAATATCAGAAGGAGAGATTGCGGATGCAAATGAGCAATGTTTACAGAAGAATTGTTAGGATCACTTTCTTTTATGTTTGTGAGTAGAATGGGCGAACATATTTCCACTGCAGTTTCAATCCTGTATTTATTTACCCTCTTCAGAATCCACGTTTTCTTCTTCTTCACTATGCCTTCTCCTGTACCTAACACACACTTTCTCTCACTCTCTCTGCATCTTCTATTTACTTCTGTTCGGAATATATGTTTTGCAGTATTTCATTTTGTTACGAAATACACCGAGTTGAACTTACGCTGTAACCGTGATAGTTTTATGGAGGAACGTTTCGTAAAACCTTTCGTTTTACCTCAGCTGATTATACATTTACATTATTGCTGTTGTTGAATTCTCTCTATGTACGTATGAGGGAAAGCAGGAAAATTCAAAGGTTCTTACATTTTACTTCCTAAGCGATGTTAACGACCGCCTCTGTGGTCTAATCGTCAGAGTTCCTGGCTACAGATCTAGAGGTCAGGGTTCGATTCCCGGCGCTACCACATCTACCGGCGCTACATCAATGCGTTAAGTGGGAATCGAACTTACGATCCCAGCGTCCAAGCGAGTGAAGACAGTTCTTGCCTTAGACTGCGCGGCTGAGAACTAGTCATAAGTACGAAAATAATATTAGAATTTATTAAAATATTGTATATGAGTTTTGGATTGGATCCAACTGATTCAGTATCTAGTGGCTGGCTTTTGTTAACACACTAATGAATCTTCGAGCTCCATAAAGGGCGGTAGAATTTGCGATAAGATGAATTACTGTCAGTGTCCCAAGGAAAAATAGCCAAGAAAGTTGTCTTAAGAGGTTTACTTTGTGACTTATATTTTGGAGATTCGTGGTTCGTAGCTTGGTCAGGACATAAAATATCCTGAGGCTCTTTTTTCATTTTCTGCAAAAATTTTCGGCACAGAACCTTAATTTAAGCTATGATCGCTTCCTTACGCATCCTTTTCATTATTTACCATCATCTTACCATTCGACACTGTATACTCTGAGCTACTGTAACGTCGTTAAACGATCTGCTGTATGTAGTTAATTACTAGCATGATCATGACTTCTTCTGATATATCGAGGTGCCAGAGGGAAGACTGGGCATTATCTTCTAGTGAATAAATCTACGATATTTATGTTATCGCCTTGAAGCCCTTTTGCCCGGAGATGTATAAAAACAAACGTATCAAGACGGCCCGCAATAACAGCGTCTTTGTTTTATGTTTCGGATTCTTGTAGATGAAAATGTTTTGCCTGTTTTGTTCGTGTAGTGATCGATTGTATAAACAGAGGGTGCAGTCTGTGGATTGGAAAACCGCAGGCTTCCCCAACAACCGTGCAGTTGCCATATTTAATGGCATTAATGCCACATGATGGCTGTTAGATCCATGCAAACAGCATGTTCAGTTTGACATTTCCATGTTATGTTATAGGTTTTTGTCACCCAGCTCCTACTATGTTCTGATATTTAGTCCCATAAATTAATTTATTTACGTCAGTATGCCTATGTACATAGAGAGAGCTTTAAAGTGAGGCATAGACGCTTTGTTAGAAACTACCAATAAATAAATCGGTCTGGAAATATACATAGAGAATACTAAGTCTTAAATTTACAATGCAGTCAAGATGCACATAGGAAATGAATCATTTACAAGTTCGTAAAAAAATTAATGTGTATCAGCTAAAAAATTATGAACATGAAGAAAGCAGTCTTCTGGGATTTGGCACCGTGTATATGTGGTGTTAACCGACGTTTCGGAGGAACGTATCGCCTCCATCTTCAGGGTAGAAGGAAAAATATAAGAAATCCGCAAGCGAAGAGACCGTGAGAACCGGTACAAGCAGACTGCACTTTTTCACTTTTGGAGGTCTTGCTGTTCTACTGCGTCTTCTGAAGTTGTGGATCTGTTACGGTCCATGTTGTGATGGCTACTCATCATCATCTATAATAAAATTGAACTTTAATTCATGAACGGTTAATCAATGATATAATTAAACTCGTTAAAGTGAACTTGACGCAGTGATGAGCGTAAGTAGGAAGTGACTGAATACAAGTGAAAGTGAAAGCATAACTAGTGACCTGAATTGAAATTCGATTCACAAACTTTAAATTTTTTAAACAATTTTAAATTTAAATTTAAATTTTTGACTTTTAGAACAATTTTAACATGTGTTTTATGAGAGAGCTTGATATATTATTGAGCGTGAGCCTGAATAAGATAGGATCGAATAAGTGAGAAGACGAATGTGATTGCGTGTAATTATACAGCTGTGTTCGTACACCTGAGGATGACCTGTTGAGGTCGAAACATGTAGTGTAATAATAATAAAAATATGTTGTGTGGTCGGTAAAATTGACTCTAATATTGGTGTGATTGTTTGCTAGGCCCGCATGTTTTGACATATCCACTTATAGACAACCACTACTGGGATTTCCCTTTATTTGATCCGTCAAAGCTACTGTGACGTGCGGCGTGAAATCTGCAACCTGCCCATCTGCTGGGCGGGGCTTCGCAGAGCGCGTTCCCGTGGTAACACTAAATACACCGTTACTCTGGGTTTTGATGGAACTTTGAAGATAAGTCAATGATAACGACTTCTAAACAGACGTCTCCGAAACTACGTAGACAGACTTTCCTGCACAAAGGAGATGTCGGTTTGGTGAGAGCGGAGGAAAGGTTCGACTCGGTGTCCCCTATTCGGTACGCCAAGCAGACATAAAGCAGAATACGGACTGACCGTGACCCTGCTCCCTTGTGGAGGCTGGGTCCAATGCCTCCACCGTGACCCTGCGAGTCGTAGGAGTCGACGAAAAGGGAAGTCTAAAATCTGAGACAGTAAAATATGGCCACGAGTTCCAAGGGACTCAGACCCAAGAAAGACTACACTGGAAAGGCCAGCAGCATATTCGAAAGACACACCCGTCCTCTCGTCAGAGAGGGCACCCCACAAAAAGAAGACCGTGACTGTCAAACAGTAATGAATATCTGGTCATGAGTCCCAAATGGGGCTCGACACCAAGACTTACTGACTGACTGACCGTCAATCGCAATGTGACTTTGACTTTTGGTCAGTCAGTCACTAAAGCTCGACTCCAAGATTTTCTAACCGACTGACCGTCAGTCGCAATGTGACTTTGACTTTGACAGAAAGCCAAAATACGACAGAATAAGGAAGAACAAAGGGAAGTGACTCTGCAGTGAATCAACGTGATTTCGAGAACGAAGCAGAGCTACGCAGAGAGGTATCGTTATCCAGAAGGAGCTGAGTGTGTGAACTGTTATAAGCGGGTGTAATTCTAGCGCTGACGTCAAATAACCCTAATCATCCAATCGAGAACCCACAATTATTAGTCATGCTACCCCGGATAGACGTGACAATATATACCACTGACAGTCAGAGCACGAATGTGGTACAGGCTTCGGCGAGTGTTTGCAATAACGTATGTTATAACAGATGGACATGAGCAGGAGAACCCACTGCACAACCTCCACGTTCGCCAGATTTAAATCCTCTGGTCTGTACCCGTGTGAACACGTAAAAATCTTTACGTATGCAGCTCCTACTGGCAAGAGAGAGGCACTTCATAATCGCATTGTGGATGCCTGTCAGACTATCCGCAACTGCCCCCACAACTTTGTACGGACGCGACGGTCCATGATGAGACGTGTCGAGGCGTGCATTGAATCCCATGGAGCACAATTTGAGCACTTGTCATAAATCTGATCATTCAGTTGTAGTTCACAAATTAAACGTTTCCCGACACATGTTGATATGGACATTTTTCTGGTTTTGGTATGAGGAACTAGTTTTCAGATTTTGTTCTCACATGCAGCTATGCTGTATAGAGTATATATGGATTTTTTCATTGCGTAGAGGTGTTACAGAACAACAGTAACCGTCAAGTGCTCCTTTATATATTTATATAATATAAACAAAGTAACTGCCAGTCACGGTAGCCGCGCAATCTAAGGCATGAACTGTCTTCGCTGGCTCGAACGATGGGATCGTGTGTTCGAATCACACTCAAGGCATGGATGTTTCTGTGTGCGTTTATTCTGTGTTTGTGTTGTCCTGTATTTAGGTAGCGGTCTTGCGACAGGCTGGTCTCTCGTCCAAGGAATCCTATCGTATGTGAAAAGACGATTACGGAATTGAATAAGAGGGCTGGGCCCTGAATGGACTGGAAGAGGCATTGAAAAAAATATTAACTGAACCCTGACTTGATAATTCCCATTTGAGCGACACGTTTTCCTTCGTTTCTGTCAGTTACTTATGTAACTGACAGATTGGATTGGATGACTGATTGGATGATTAGGGTTATTTGACGTCAGCGCTAGAATTACACCCGCTTATAACGTTTGTATTTTGAGGTTTGCTTACATATTCGCTTATGTTACTGGAACTCAAGAGTCAGGTTCTCTGTCTGGGAATATGGACGAAGACAAATTTAGCAACATATGAACAAGTCTGATATGAAGAAAGCTCTTCAGGATACGCGAAGAGGGCTCCTACAAACCGGCAGGTACTTTCAGATAACTTATGCCAGCAATTGTTTCAGCTGCCAGTCGTAACACGTAATCGACGTTATATTCTGGGGGATGAGCACTATATTTTCTCATAATATTGACTTTCCAGTTAGCTACAACATGTTTACACACAAATATTAAAGGAATTTAACTGCACCCCAGCCTCTGTATTGTTTACTGTGTCCCCGTGAAGTGTACATTGCGAAAAGTCAGTCTATACTGAGGCCACGGAAAGGAGTCCTTTGGAGATTGTATACACGTATGATGGCGCTGGAGGCTTCTACCATTTCTGCATATATTCTTACTGTTGTATTCCCCTCCATCCAATCCCCCGGGCTATATCAACTAGAACAAATTTATTGTCGCTAGAGAAGGTTATAACCTGGTTGTCTCTACGAACATTCCTCTGGACACAATGGCTGACGGCTATAAAGGAATGTATAGAAATACGCCGAAGGGAGAAGAGAGAAGTGGCAGAGATGGATCTATATAGGACTTATTTCCGTGGTCTTAATATAGTTGTCATATAAATGATCTGTAACATATCGGGCGATATAGTTCGCTTGCGGACTAAAACCACGGAGTTGTTTGTTTGTTCCTCAAAGTAAGAAATCACTTTCATGTGAATAGACAAGTTTTTTATTATCCAATTTTCAGCGTTTTCTAAAGTAAATGGATGTGCAATAGCTCTTGAACCGAATATCTACTACTATTTCCAGAATTTATCTTCTACTTTTATCATGAACCTTATTTATATTTGTGAGATAAAACTTCAATATCTTGTCCAACACAACAAAGTGTTAAGCAAAGAAGGAAACCAACCTGGTACAATTAAGAGGACTATCATCTTCGTACTTTTTGTACCTTAACGCCTTTGTAATTTTTTCTCGTAACTGAAAACTTAAGTAAAGGGGACATTTAAAAGGTTCTGTTGAAAGAAAGAACACAACCCGTAATGCGTATTTTAAAGGAATGCAGTTTGTGGATGCTGAAATCGTGATCCCTGAGATGGAGAGCTCTTGAAGACTTAGATCTTCTAAACTAGAAAAGAAAATTGTTCTCAGAAGTAAGCAACGGAATGGACAGAAAGAAAAATTCTGGGTTTATTTTTGAGACTTCATACTTTGAAAATTGAAACTTTATTTCAGCCCATTTCCTCACATCTTATAGTTCAGGGGTACCAACATTTTTCCTTCACAGATCAGGCGAAGGATAGAAAGCTCATGTCTTGAGAAAGAAAAGAGATAGGCTGGTATTCAATTCTGTTTACTGCCCAGTAATTTAATATAGGCCTATACACATTTCAGATCGAATCTTAGCATGAAGAATTCTGAAAAACGACTCGATTTATTGGTTTAGACACAGAAGGAACTCGTTCATTCTGTGGGGTGGGAATTCTTGCCTGCAAAACTCCTAAAAAGATTTGCATCAATATCTCAGCTCTCACCCCTCGCTGTTTAAAATGTAAAGGAGGATCGAAAGAGAAATAAAAAGATATAGGAAATGAAAGGAAAGGAAAATGAAATTCACACTTCACAAGGCATGAAGAGGAGGGGAGAAGGAAGAGGAAAAGTTTCGGGACTTTGTATTATTATAAATTGTTATAAGTTTCCATCCGAGTCAGCAGCGGTTTGGTTTGAGGAGCTCATAGTTACTTTTCCCTCTTCGCGCTTGCTGTAAAACCTGCCATTGTTCTCCATTATCAGTCTGCTTCTCCTCGTAGCAGTGCTATACATTGTCATATTGGAGGAGTGTGTCTCCGTGTGGTTTGTGAGACTTTCTTTGGAAATTCTTACCCGACGGCACAGGCTTAGAGAATGCAGATAGAGAAACTTGTGGGAATATGCTCTGCATTGAATGGGAACAGAAACATGCTTATAGTGACATTTTCTGATTTCCTTGAATTTGAATTATAAATATGGTCTAGAGATCGCTGAGCGAGAGAGTGAGAAAGAATTGACGAAATATCTAGCGCTCGCGTCTACCATAAATGACTTCCGGGTGCAGCTGACCCTCGTTTACAATCTTAAGAGCTTACTTACTTACTCATGGAGATGAGCCCTTCAGGAGGAGCCGCCAGTTCTGCAGCTACTCAAGAATCTCCCAGCATTTTATGGAACCCGAAGGTTCATTACCGTGTTCACAAGAGCCCTCCACTGGTCTCTATCCTGAGCGAGATCAATCCAATCCATACCATCCCATCCTATCTCTCTAAGATCCATTTTAATAATGTCCACCCACCTACGCCTTGGTCTTCCCAGTGGTCTCTTTTCTTCTGGCTTTCCCACCAATATCCTACATGCATTCCTCGTCTCCAATATTCGTGCTACATGCGATACCAACCTCATCCTCCTTGACCTGATCATTCTAATTATACTTGGAGAAGAGTACAAGTTATGAAGCTCCTTATTATGCAGTTTTCTCCAACCTCCAGCCACTTCATCTCTCTTCGGTCCAAATATTCTCCTCAACACCCTGTTCTCAAACACCCTCAGTCTACGTTCCTCCATTATTGTCAGAGACCAAGTTTCACACCCATACAGAACCACAGGCAAAATTATAGTTTTGTATATTCTAATTTTTATGTTTTTGGACAGCAGACGAGAAGACAAAAGGTTCTGGACTGAACGGTAACAAGCAATACCCGAGTTCAATCTCCTCTTAATTTCCTCCTGAATCAGGTTATCTGTTATCGTTGTCCCCAAATATCTGAACTGTGCCACATTTTCAGACCATGTGTTACCTGTCTTTATGTCATTATTTTGCCCTGCATTCTGGTGATGAGACAGCAACATATACTTAGTTTTCTCTGTGTTTACCTATAAAACCTTAGAGACAGAGAGATAAATTTACAAGAATCGCCATTCATCACCATCTATAAGGATTAGGTCCTGTTACTTAATTCGTCCTTTTGAATGTTCTTCTGTTATTCTTTTCAGCCTTCCTCTTTAAAGTAGATGATTAAAATATATTCATGATTAAAGCGTTCTTTTATCTTTTCAGCGTGCTTCGGCAGTTACTCCAGCAGTTTTATTTGCAAGATTCTTAAGCTCTATTTCATTTTTTGTTTTCTTAACATATCTTCTAATCTCGAAGTACATATAACACCTGCCTCTGTGTTTTGCAGATATCATTGTAGCTTTTCGGATATTCAGCACATTAAACTGAATATCTTGCTAGTAACACGTATTTCAAAAACTGTTATTTTTTCCCCCGTTGTTATCTGTTATTTTCAAAACTTCTGGTTTTCATGAGCGATGAATTCGCCCTTTCGGACTGCCGTATACAATTTTAATTTCAGCAGCAGTTTCTTTTTAATTTCTTTATTACATTATTTATCCTCGGAGATTATATTAGTGTATATATAATTTTATTCACGACGTCCGATATAACATAAAATTAAATTAGCAAATTTGTTTCATTATTTGATAATCTATCACAGTTTACTTTCTTGTATACTTTTTCACAAAGGGTTGAGTAAAGCATTTTGACACGTGAGAGAGCAAGGAACAGGATTATGGAGGACATTACATATTGCAGTTCTTCATGCCTTTAGCATAATGTTAGAAGGGAACCTAATTTTTGAAGTTGTAATGCCAATATTAAACAAATTATTATTTTTAGATTTCCTTGAGGAACATTCACGCTCCCCAACTACACCTCTCATGCTAGACGGTTCCACATTTGTGACGCGCAAATTCCGAGGTGTGAACGGCAAGAACGCCTGTTGCATCATCACGCGAGACTGTCCGATTGAGGTGCCAGCTGTAGGTAATTTCATTTGCCCAGTGTGGTAACTCATGATTTCCCTTGAGCAAATCTACTAGATTAGTTCTTCAAGAAGACGCAGCAACCCATTCCATTGGCTCTTATACTTGGCCATCAGTCAGCGTACCAGGGCTCGGCTGATGACTCCGGCACAACTTAGACTGCGCAGCAAAGGGAGCGTAGTGCCCCCAGACGATACAGCCAGCACTACAAGTTGCCAGCTAACTTCTGCCCACTTCTATTAACTTCATACACCGCCAAGTGTTGCAACAAGCCCGAGGTTTTGATCTTTCTGGGAAATATTTCAATTATGAACTTAATAGCTACTGAAAAGGGTTAGATAATTATGTTATGGACAGGAACATGTCACATATACTATGTGTATGTGTGTATTCTATTTGTATCAAATTTGTGTTGCACGAAACTGAGCTACTGAACACCCTGGTGTATTGATAATATTACGGATATCTATTTGGAATATGCTCATTTCGAATCTCATCTGAGCTACCGGTTATTCTAGCATTTTATTTACTCTCTTAAGAGAAATGATGACGCAATATATCTAAATAGGTCATGATCACTTCCTTTATCGTTCATGATCCATATCCAGATCATTTGAAAACAGAGTCCGTAAGCAACCTAAGAATAAATCACTTTCTCTTCTTACTCTTCTTCAGAACCACAGCTGGCTGTCGGAATTTAGAACGTTAATGTAGCACTAGGCACTTTCCTGTCATCTGTTTGAATGAATCCAGAATTAAATTTAAAATGTAACCGAAAGAGCAACAACCGATTTATGCCGTACATATTGAAATCTTCTTGGGGATAAAGGGCGGCCGGCGCGTAGGGCTGACAACCTCACTGCCATCTATGAGCCGATTGTCTAGAAACTGTGCGAGTCTCGACGTCTCACAACCCTTTGGGCCTTCACGGCCTGTTACAGTGACAACTTTACATCGTGTATAAATTAGTTTATCTCATAGCCTTTGGCTACTGCTGCGAAGATTATGCCGGCGCGAAGCAGCATGAAAAACAACGTGCAGTAGTGATTGTTTCAGTCCAGTTTCCAGGAGCCACGTTTTTCATTTCGTCTCTTAATAATTCTCAGCTTTATTAGTGTAATGAGACAAGAAAAGGAACACTGGAATTCTAAGAGAAAACCTGTTCGTTCAGAAATATTGCAGCAACTCCTTTGCCCTTACACTGTGTCTACTAACCAAGATCAGTTACTCTTAATTAAAGTTTGTTTGGTCTCTATGACTCAGATGTTCGTTCTCCACCCCCGTCATCACCAGAATGCACGAGATTTATGTTCTCAAGTCCCGCGATTCTGTTCAGACGCAATGCAAATTAATAATGTGACAGAAATTAATTTATTGGCTTGCTAATGAAAATGAGGCGGCTTAAGTACGTACTGTCCTCTCTTCAGAGATTTCTCGGAATGTAAACATTTTCATATGTCTATAGTACATAACTAAGTAACTAAGTAATCGACTTCATGGCGTTGAGTCCTTCCTGAGAAGCCACCATTCGCTCAGCTACTCAAGGATTTCCCAGCATTTTATGGAACCTGAAGGTTCATTACCGTGTTCACAAGAGCCCGCCACTGATCTCCATCCTAAGCCAGACAAATCCAGTCCTTATCTATCTATCTATCTATCTATCTATCTATCTATCTATCTATCTATCTATCTATCTATCTATATGTCTGTCTATCTATCTATCCACTCATCCACCCACCTACATACCTACCTACCTACCTACCTATCTGTCTAGAATAAATGAAGATAGACATCTATGCCTTGAGTGGGATTCGAACCCACGTTTCCAGTGGACGGGCGAGGGAAGACCGTTCACGCCTTAGATAGTCCAAATCATATCACTCCAATCTATTTCTCTATGATCCTTTCTAATATTGTCTTTCCACCTGCGTACAGGTCTTCTAGATTTTTCTTTCCTTCTGGCGTGCCCGCAAAAGTCCTCTATGCTTTCTCTTTCTCTTGCTCCTCATTCTCTCCATGAATGCTACATGCCCTGCCTATCTCCTCCTCGATGACTTACCCTGTTATTTATCTAAATAGCTTTACAGATATAGGCATACAGAAGAACAATTGCAGTTTAAATTATGGACTTAAATATTACGTACATGTCACCTAATGAAGAATGCTGTAAAACTGTGGAGACTGGCGGAAATACATGTTATTAGTTGAGATCTTTGTGAGCATATCCCAGGTATACTAAATTAATTGTCATTGTTACTGTAAATCACTGATTTAGCTGTCAGCAATAAGTATTATTAAAATATTCGCGGGAATAAAGCAGTTTTTACTAAGTAAATTAATTATCAGGTTCTTACTATAAAGCACCGATACACATATAAATATCAGTAAAGCTTTTTGTGCGAAGAGCGCAGTTCTTGCAGGATAGACGTATTATCAGTTTGTTTTTATGAATCATAGTGGATGTACAAATAGCCGACAAATTAACATTATGGGCAAAGCCCTTTGTGCAAATAGTACACTTTTTACTAAATAAATGAATTATCATGTTGCTGTAAATCACTGACAGATGTTCAAACTTCACATCAGGAAATGAAATCCTGCCCCAAATAAAGCGCTTGGGCATGCGTGGGGGGAATGTGACATGCGAATACAGACTTCATTTCGTCTGATTTTCTTCCAATACATTTTGTTTTCGTTTTTATCCAGTGTCCGATCCAGAAAACCGAAATTAACGGCCGTTGCGATTCGTTAAGCTGACCACGCGGCACCCTCTATAAGCAAAAGTTGGCACTAACTTAGCCGACAAGCGGCGGTCGCTCGTTCGGTAAAGTTCGCTTATAGACTAAAGCCACGGAGTTTTGTTGTAAAGTGAGAAAATGTTCTCTTTCTTAGATTAAAATACATCCAATTCCACGGAATTAACTCTCGTAATTGATGTCTTGATTAATCTCAGAATTAATTAAAACGTTCTAGCGCCACAATCACGAGCACAACTTCCACATCATCACCATCATTTCCAGCACAGTCATCGCAGCTACTCTCACCGTTATCACCAATACGAGCATCAATACCATTATCTCTACCACCATCATTATCATCTTTATTACCATTAAGACCATCTTCACAGTTTTTTTTTCCCTTGGCACTACAGCCCCAGTGGGCCTAGGCCTACCTCCATGAACTCCGTTCACTTCGGTTTCTAGATCTTACACATTCGGTAGGACTCCTTGGGCGGGTGATCAGCTCGTAGCAAGGCCTCTACTTGTACACAAACACAGAAAAACGCACACATACAAACTAAACATCCATGCCCTGAGTGGGATTCGAACCTACGATCCCGGCTTCCGAGCGAGCGAAGACAGTGCACGCCTTAGACCGCTCGGCTACCGTGACCGGTATCTTTACATTTACCTCACCTTATTTACTTGAACCTATTCAAGCAGAATATCTAAAATAACGATAGCATTAACTTACGGACGAAGCTTTAGCTTGAGAACTAATTGCCTACTTTCCTTTAATATGACGCAGACCGTAGAGAAAACGAAACAATTATGGGCGACATATTGACACGTAGAAAGAAAGGTAATCTCATAAGCCTCTTGAAAAATAGGGGGGATACACAGACAGACAGCAAGGTGATTTCATAAGCCTTGTAAGTCTAAAAAATTAGGAGGTATACACAGATCGGTACACACAGATGGACAGGCAAAGACGGATATACAGACAGATGGACATACACAGGCGGACACACCTATAGGCAGCAAAGTGATCGCATGAGTGACGGTGATGGGCTTTATATAGCAGGCCGTATCGCTGCTCAGGCAGTTTGTAGGCCCGGGGAAGATTTGTCTTCGGCCATTCCGGTTTCCTCCTGCAAGTTATCATTCAACCAGTGTTCCAAGTGGTACAATGGGTCCACGTGAGACCGCAGTACAAAGGGGCTCATTCCCAACCCACTACTGCAACTAAACAAGATTGTCGCAATGATGAAGAGTCGAGGCAGAATTATCGAATTATGATTATAATGATGGCCAAACTGTGAAGATGCCGGTCACGGTAGCCCAGCAGTCTAAGGCATGTACTGTCTTCGCCCGCTTGGAAACCGGGATCGTGGGTTCGAATCCCACTCAGGGCTTGGATGTTTAGTTTGTGTGTGTGCGTTTTTCTGTGTTTGTGTACAGGTAGAGGCCTTGCGACGAGCTGATCACCCTCCCAAGGAGTCCTACCGAATGTGTAAGATCAAGAAAAACCGAAGTGAACGGAGAAGTTCATGGAGGTAGGCCTAGGCTCACTGGGGCTATAGTGCTAAGGAGAAAAAGAAATGTAAAGATGTTCTTTGCTTAATTAAGCATCTCACTATGAATGCCCAAGGGTGCACTCTTGACATGTAATCACATTACACCGTCACTTAAAAGCGAGCCTGCTACCCATTCTCCGTTATCATTTCTGCAGTGCCGTTTTTCTCCTGCCTTTTTTAATAACTACATTGGAAAGAATTTTCCTTGTAAAGTTGCCAATACCTCAGCTGATTAAGGAACGTTCATTTTCTAGTTTTACGAGTATTTGTAAACGTTTAAGGATTACGACGTGAAACCACAATTTCAGTTGCTATTTTGTCAGGACTTGTGAATTTGTTCAGCATCCTAAGGGGGAAACTCACGTAGAGTGAAGACATTTGAGAATAAACTGCTGAGGAAAGTACGTAAATGTAAGACAGAGAGGGAGAGCGGCGGATGAGGGAAATTATGCAATTAGGGGATTCACATTGTACTATTAGGTCCATTAGAACGACGATGAGATGGACAAGGCATGTAGCACATATGGGGGAGGTGAGGTTTGAAATCCTAGCAGCTGTGGTTATGGTCTTGTGGGTTTCGACTCCGTGTAGTTTGACGGATAGTTAGCAAGATTTCTGAGAAGCCTACCGCTTCCATTTCCACGACAAAGAAACAAAAAGCAGACTCCGTGATTTTAGTCCGCAAGCAAACTGTACCGACTGAGCGACCGCCGCTTGTGGGCGAAGTTTAGTGCCAACTTTAGCGGATAGAGGGTGTCGCGTGGTCAGAGCAACGAATCCCCATGGCCTTTAATTTCGGTTTTCTAGACCGGAGCCGCTATTTCCTTGAAATAGCTCCTCAGCTATCTTCACGAGGCTGAGTGAACCCCGTTCCAGACCCACTACTTCTCAGAAAAATATCCGGTAGCGCCGGAAATCGAACCCGGACCTCTGGATCTGTATCCAGGAACCCTGAACACTAGACCACAGAGGCTGTCTCCGTTTCCAGGACTGAAGAACAGAAAGCATTTTAGTTTGAAAACTTAAGGCATGAGACCAATTCAAAGCATAGATATGAGTATAATACACATAATCTGAAAATTGATCGTAGAAAAAGAGTGTTATAGTTTAGCGTCCTGTTACACTGATTCATGTCCATGGTTTATGCTGACCGACTTACAGTGTATACACTTTTTCACCTTATTCTTCACTTCCACACTACATGTTTCAGCACTAATGTGCCATCCAGCAGTACAACGCATGCAGTAACAGGAGCAAAACACAACACAGAACACGATACACAAATATGTAGGAAGAATGCTCACATAAAAGAGGATTGGCGTAATTCGCGTGTTTGAGTGCGACGTAGGAAGAATCCTGAAAAGTTTTATTATTTAGAATTCATCGTCCTATATGACGAATACAGATTTTAGTCATTTTAGAATGAAGACATCATGGCATGCAGTACAATAGTTTAACGTGCATAAAGACACCTGAAGATGGCACATTAGTGCTGAAACATGTAGTGTGGACCTGAAGAATAAGGTGAAAAAGTGTATACACTGTAAGACGGTCAGCATAATCCATGGTAGAGAAACAGGACATGAGAGCGTGGATTGGATTATACTTGTCGAGGATAGAGTTCAACTATTAACTCTTGTGAATACTGGCTGCATAAAGAAGATACTGAGTAGCTGAGATTCTGTAAGCTTCTCAAAAAATAATTTGTTCCATGGAGTCAGTTCATTTAACACTAATACCTCTCTATTTATCCGTTCTGTTTAACCCCGAATTAGAGAATTACAATTAACTGTGTATGAATTCTTGTTTATCACTTATTTTTTCCCCCCTTGGCACTACAGCGCCAGTGGGCCTAGGCCTACCTCCATGAACTTCTCCGTTCACTTCGGTTTCTCTAGATCTACACATTCGGTAGGACTCCTTGGGCGGGTGATCAGCTCGTCGCAAGGCCTCTACCTGTACACAAACACAGAAAAACGCACACACACAAACTAAACATCCATGCCCTGAGTGGGATTCGAACCCACGATCCCGGCTTCCGAGCGAGCGAAGACAGTGCATGCCTTAGACCGCTCGGCTACCGTGACCGGCTTATCACTTAATTAGTAACATTTAATTTCGTGACATGTAATATTTAGGAAATCTTCAAACGAGGGGCTTGCAGATATTAGCCAATGAAATAATATTGCTCAGAGAATTTATAAAACAAAATGTGATTTATTGAATTGAAATCGAAATATCTATGTATATTTTGTTTTGACATTAATGGGCAGGAAGATTGATGCATTTGCCTTTCATGAGACGAGTTCATTTTACATTTCATTCATTCGAATGTAGTATCGATGTTGTGCTTTCAATTGGTTTAATGTTCGAATTCATATTCTGAAGTGTGTTTTCGGCGCAAGTGCTGTATAAAGTGAGTAAATTCTAATTAATTTTCCTTCATTGCCGCTTTGTCCAACGTTCATACGCAGGTGGCTGACACAAAAACATTTTCATTTACTGCTAATGAGGCCTAATTGTGTACTCACTCTTGTGATAAGTGGCAAGAATGAAATGTCTGGAATGTGTTCTGCGCACCAGTTTATATGGACACGTGCCTTGAACACTTTTTGCATGCGGTGACGTGAACAGGCTCTTCCTGTTGCCTGCTCGCAGGGTTAGTGAATACTAACACAATTGCACTGACACGCATTGCTTGCTGTACAGGCAGCGTGTTAGGGTGCGAATTATGTCTACAGTGTAAGACTATGCGTCTGCTAAAATACTTTTATTTTTATAATGATTTTTATCGGTGTTTTAGAAAAGACTGTTGAAGGGAAAATTGTGGCGAAAGGAGGAGAAAGTAATAGAAGAATGTAGAGATATTTTGAGGAAGTATAAAGGGTTCCGATGGTGGTGGATGACACAGAATTACTGAATTTTTGGATTTTGCTATCGTCCGGAATTGTAGATAATAGAAGACACGACGTTTCGGAAACAGATCCAGAAACGTTGTGTCTTCTATTACCTAGAACTCCGGACGATGGAAAAAGTCCAAAAACCCAGTAATTCTGTGACACATTGAGGAGTTTCATAATTTTTACTGTGCGCTAAGTTTTTTAGTTTACTTTCCTTATTTTTTAAGAATAAAAATAGCTTATGCGATCTCCATCTGTCTGTATGTCTGTGTATTCCCAACCCCCATCAGCTTTTGAATGTCTGAACCTATCTTTATGAAACTTGGTATGTACAACGCGGCAGCTGAGCCCAACTCAATTGCGTACTTCATAAAGCCCTCTCGTCAGTCCGTGTGTTTGTGTTTGTATTCGCCCTTATCGTTGCTAGGCAACATCTCGGTATGCACGTTCCCGCTGCATCGAATAAACGAAACAAAGGAGAATTATTGGACGCGTCGTTTTCTATGCGTTCCACATCGTAACAAGGAAAGTAGGCGAGTAGATCTTCCCAGAACTTTTTGTTGTCTAAACAGATCAAGAGGTCGAAATGAACGGGACATGCGACAGGTATGATATACATAAGAAATGCACAGAAAATTTAGTTGGGAAACACGAAGGGAAATTACGCCCTTGGAAGATTTAATAACAGATGGAAGGACACTATTAAAGTGAATTTAAAGAAATGGGATATGAGATGGTAGAATTGTTTCTCTTGCTACATGATATGGAATTATGATGAGCTCTTGTAAGCTCTGCAATGTACGTTCACCGTTCATGATACACTGGAATTTTCTTGAGCAGCAGGGAGACTGTTAGCAACCTCGAAGATAAATGAAGTGAATCAATGTCTGCTACATGGAACGATGTATCCATACAGTTTTGAAATGAAAAGAGTTTGTTCTTTGAATGCTATTAATCTTGGTCTCGCCGTTTATCTAATATTTTAGCCCTGATATTCAGGAAACAGGGCCCCACCACTTTATTGTAACTACAACGAAGCCCGATTTTCTTAATGGCATGACATGTCTGTCACACCAGCTTTTTCGTATAAATCACAGTAATGTGTATTTCATGTTCCTCTGGTGAGGATATAGACTCAGGTTTATGTTGCCCTAGCATGCAAATTTGTGATAATTATTACGAGGGAAATGTAAGACTTAATAATCACGTAACATTGTGTCTAGTGCAGCTTTTTAATACGTGTAGATTTATGGGTAGGCCGCATCATGTTTCACATTCCTCATTATTTGATATAAGCTACACGACGTTTAGGCCGCGCCATACCTCAAGCGGTTAGTCGTTGGCTTCACACCGCGGTGGCCCGGGTTCGATCCCGGGTCTGGTCAAGTGGGATTTGTGGTGGACAAAGTGGCACTGGGGCGGGGTTTCTCCGAGTACTTCGGTTTCCCTTGCCAATGTTAATTCCACCAAATTCTCCATCATCATAATGACCCGGGGCAGGCTACAAAAGGCCAATCAGTGGCCTCCGTGCCGAGTGGACCAGCTGGACTCCACCCCCCACTAAGCGAATTACATGACGTTTGGGGAGTTGGTCCCTTTTCCGACTTCAGACGATTGGCTGCCATTAATGTTTAGAACACTAATCTAGTGTTCATAATGTCCCTGGTTCGATCTCAGTCGTTGCCATTAATATTCAGATAATAACAGAATATTCTTCCCCTCGGCACTACAGCTCAGGGTGCCCTTTGGTCTCCTGAACAATCTGCCTCCATTCTTCTCTATCCTTCATCTTTCCTCCCCATCCTTCACTTTCATTTTACATCCTCCAACCTTCTCAGCTCCTTCGATGATGTCGATTTCCATTCAATCAATCCATCCATCCGAGGCTGATTGTCTGGTTCCTGAACAATTTAATTTATACGGCGTGATGTTGTTAACATCACGCACAACCCCCAACCTGGAGGACCGGGTTATGCCTCTTCCTCTGGCTCCTACCCCTTGACCTGTTCGTCATGGGTGACCCTACCAGTAGCTATGCTACCGCCGGCATAGCTCTCAGGGTCTCAGGAGCACTCAAACCGCACCACCGCGATAAGGTGGAGAAACAATCGGTGGGGAATAACAGATTATAATGATACAGGTTCACTCAGTATAATGACATCCAGTCACTGAAGACAGAAGTAGAGTCAACATGGAATGTCGTGCAGGTCTTTATCAAATATGTGAAGAGTGGACAGTGTCTATTGTAATACGCAGATCAGTTTACTGAATAACTGGTAAGGAACTTCAGACAATCGTTCTTCTTAGGCAGCGTCTACACGACCGCACAAAATGCGTCCGTTGTAACAAACGTCGTGACGTCCGTTGTAAAAATAAACAAGAGAGGCGAATGCCACGCTTTCTTCTGGCTCCATTGCAGACAAAAAACTACGCATCGAATTCTGTAACAGTGTGGTGTCCTCAGAAACGTCCTCAGAAAAGTACGTTCGTTACAACGGACGCATTTTGTGCGCTAGCGTAGACGCTGCCTAAGTCTTGAAATTCAAAGTAATTTCTGAGAAGAATGTTGTTTGATGTAAGAACAGAGCCCATATCAAAATCATGTGCCCGCTTATACAAACCGAAGTTACTGCTGCCAAAGCATAAGGTTATGTTTCATTATACAGGATGTCCGTGAAAGACTGCACGTAATTTACATATTTTTGTTGAGAAAATGAACAGAGTTAGGAAAGTACAATTTTCGCCACATGAAACAGCTACTCGGAAAGTTTTGCTCCACCGTTCTTCACTTCACTGCACTTCGACTCCAGCTTCCGTTGTTGCTTGCACAATATCCTTCCGGTATTCAAATTCCATGAAAGCGTTGCCATGTATTTGAGGCGTGATTCCCTCCACTTAATACATGATGCATATCGTACATAAAAGTTTGACAGTTGCGCCGTCATTTGGTGAAAAGCATACTCTTCTGGCTCTGTTTATCTTTCAAATAAAAATGTTTAAAATAAAAAAAAATCGGACACTCTGTATTTATTATTTTGCTTTCTGTCAATACACCCTATGTATAGATATTGTTACGTGTATTAGTGATTAAGACGCCGGTTTGGATTGGTGAGTCGGTTTATTGGATCTTCATTAGTTGTAACTACAAATATACGTAATTATTAAGCTCTTGCTGGTTTACACAATTTACAGTCACTCCACACTAATCTACTCAGCATGTTTCCACTAGTTTTCACTAACCGTTTCCTGGAAACGGATTTATAACACAGGAACTATAAAAGTCTCGTTACATTACACATCCCAATATCGGTATACTACGGCACATGTAACGTCACACACTAAGTGTTCTTATTCTTCTTCTGGCCACATTGCTCTTCCCTCGAAAATTCGGAACTCAAGCGAAGTCAATTCCAAAGTCAGATCCAAAGTTATGTTAAGACCGACGGTCAGTCGGTCAGTCTGTCGTGGAATAAAACACCCATTTGGGGCTTAAGACCAGATCTTTATTACTGTCAGACAGTTGGGGTTTTGCTGATGTGGGGCGCTCTCTCTGACGAGAGGAAGGGTCTGTTGTTTGCCAGAATCACAGTCAGCAGTAATAAGTCTGAATCACAGTCAGCAGTAATAAGTCTGTTATCAGACTTACAGTTTACATTTTACATGTTATTAAATATAGGTGTACAATATATACAATGCCTCTGTCACTCCAGGCTCCAGAATCACAGTCAGCAGTAATAAGTCTGTTATCAGTATACACAGTTTACATTTTACATGTTATTAAATATAGGTGTACAATATATACAATGCCTCTGTCACTCCAGGCTCAGTATAGCAGATCATGTCCTATCATTAGTAGCTCCTGATACAACGGCAGAGTATTAGGTCAATCTCCATTCCCGTATTGTTTTATACATTCTCGGCACGGACCACACACAGAAAACACAGCCCCTCTATTGATTCATGGTGCAGACAACACAGAAAACACTTGTCACGTGTCAGACTGCGAGTTTATTCGTCCGTCACTAACACTGGGCGTGGCGTGGACTACATAGAAAACACAGCCTCATCTACTGTTGCGTGTTGTACCGTGTTTACAGAGCTGTTGCCTGGAAAAGCGTTGATCAAATCCGTTACAATAAGCTATGAGTTAAATTGTACATGTTTCATTCTTCCAATAAATCTGCAATTATAAGAGAATATATTATGAAGTATTTTTGTTACGGCAATTTTCCGTATCGCAATTCGTTCTTCTGTTTGTAGACCTAAAGAAATGGTCGGCCCTCTCCTTTCATGGCACATTCAATTACATTTTCTCCTCATAGCTAGATACAATTCAGTGAAGTTACAGCTTTTTGTGAAGTCGTCAGTTTCTTGGAAAGTACGTGTGAGTTTAAAGGAATCTGAAATAAGTGATAACAAACATTGTTATTTTATACTTCTCCAAACTGAGAAGCCTGTAGCTGGTGTTGGTTCTGATTATTCTCTTGTTTCTTTTGGTTCGGTGGAAGAACAGGACTGAAATTCAGAATTAAACTAAGGCGTGTAGAAAATGTCTTGCACTCTGTACACAGCAGGTAGAAGGTTTGTATATGTATTAGAACTTATTACGAATAACTTTAGCTAAAGGAATTAATTTTCTCGCAGAGATATTTATTTACTAGATTTACGTACCGTGGCAAATAATTTCCGTATGTATGTTACAATACAGTAGTGGACTCTTGTGAACGTAGTTATGAACCATTCGATTGTATGAAAGCCAATAATTTCTTGATCAGGTAAGGGACTATAAGCTTCACAAGAAGGATTCTGCTCCTTGAGTTGAAATGGAAGAATGGTAATCAGTTTCTTTTTGATAAATAGGATCTATTGCTTTCCCCATATTTCAAATAGGAACTGCAACTCTACGTAAGAATGATAAACATGTCCTGCGTGAATCACATTTTGTATCAGCGTTCGGTTACATATGTACTTTATTATATGAAGTACTTTTTGTATTAAATATTTATAGGCCTGCTGCAAATACGACACTAAGTAAACAATTACAGAAATTTTGTTGAATAGTCTGACGAGACAGTCACACAGGATACATAACTTATTCATAACCACGCTTCTCGGTAAATTTCAGTAGTTTTTCCACTTTCCGACAACAAGTCAATCATAAATCGTTGTTCTGCTTCGGTGTGTTCTATCAGTGACTTCTTCACTCTCTCGTCTTGTAATGAGTTGTATGCCTTACCCCGCTTCATCTCCCTCCTGACAATTTTATCCAGACATACAGCAGGTCGGTCTAGAATTATCACATTCAGAAAGAAAATTAAAGGCAACTAAACGGAAACAAGGATATGTTGGTATTGTTTGCGTCAGTCATGTTTTTCAGTGTTGCAAACATCACTTGTGAGGTGAAGTTTTCTCTACTTTTGACTTTCCCTCGTGTGTGTGTGTGTGTATGCTCGTAAAGGTATAGAGCCCCTCGTATAGCATCAGGCAGACAGGAATATGCCAGTCTTTATTCCCTGTAATATTGGACTCTTCCTACTTTGTCGCAGATTCTAAGAGCCAGAAACGGGGGAATATATTTCAATGGTTTTTCCGCTCTGTGTCATAAAAAACGTTTACTCTGTTTATTTCATCCTTTTCAATTTATCATTCGATATTTTTCTCTCTCCTTACGAAATGTTGTCAACGTCTGCCGTGTTCATACTCCTCCTCCTCCTCCTCCTCCTCCTCCTCCTCCTCGTCTCGACCCGGGAGGTGTAGCAGCTTCTTCGTGATGGATCGACGGAAGACTCAGTTTTTGTCTCTGTTACCACCCAATAATGGCACAAGTCCAATTCTCAAAAATAAAGTACAACAAAGAAGCTAGAACATTTCATTGAGACACAACAGGCTAATATATTTAATGACTTAGAAACGCAGAGAGAGTGAACTTGATTCTTTTGTCGCTGTTTTTCTTTCGTTCTCCATTTTGTTACAGAAATCAAATAAACAACAAAAAAAGGAAGGAACATTACAAATTTAAAAGACAATTTATATGAAGAAGTGCCTTTTTTGCAGCGTTCAGGATCTCGAGGAAGTGCGAATGGCAGAGGATGTTGGAGCGAGTAATGTAATTGCAGATGCAATGAAAGTATTAATATATTTTTCTTACTGTTACTGCTTTGACTTCTGTATGTGTCTGATTGAAAGATAAACCAAGAAGACTGTGGGTCAACGAAAACGATACCCCTTCTAACACTGGAACCAATACCGTCTTAAATAGCAGAAATTACTATTTTTAGGATGGAGTTAAACATAATTCTTCCACGAAGAGTGTAAGCCTTCAGACACATGAATTACTGCACGTAACATTAAATTACGCGACAGTGCTTCTGTTTACTTAATTAAGAATCAGTGTCAGGTCGTTTATATGACAGCAAACTACACTAGTAGTACTCTCCTAATTTGGAGTGATTTTTCAATCCAATCTGCGATAAATTTGATTTAGAAGAAATAGAAGGGACACGAACCAATTTTGTTTAAAAATTTTAACATTTTTAAACATACTAACTGTAATAAATATTTTAACGCGTTGGTACAAGCCGCTGTAGTTGTTAAAATATTAGATTGTACATTGTATTATGATGACACTGTATGTACAGTGTACACAGTGTTTCCTTCAAACGTAGGGACACATCTTCACCTGCGGTGAAAACAAATCCAGTTGTCGGAAAATTATATTTGGAGGGAAGGCAATTTCGAAAATATTAGTCACGACTTAGGGTAGTTGATTGAGGCACTAAACTACAAGCCGGAAAATCGCGTGTTCTAGTCCCGATGAGATGGATTTTTGTTTTTTAAATTCCAGCCGCACTATGGCCCTGGGTTAGACTCAGGTTCTAACAGAAATGAGTACCAGGAATCTTCCTGGGGTGTAAAGGGCGGCCGGCGCGTGAGGCTGACAACCTCACCGCCATTTGTGAGCCGATTGTCTAGAAAATGTGGAAGCCTCGACGTCTCACAAACCTATGGGTCTTCACGGCCTGTTACAGGAATATTTTTACGTTTACCTTAATTTACATCAATTACTTCCCAGCTATTTCATTTTTAGCTGCTTACAGAACCATGTCTACGGAACTCACATGTCGAGTAAATCGTGAAACATCGTGTGTTACCGGTATGTCAAGTAGGTATTATGAGTGTTCAAGTTATGCAGATGTGTGTTGCTATGAGGGATCTATTACTATGGAATTCTCTTCCCATTCCACATTGCCTGTAACGTGGAATGAAGGTCCATTCCATTCATACTCCATAGGCGAAATCAGTTGGAAGAGCCTGCGCGCGCCGCAAAACTAGAGCACCAGCTCGGAACGCTGCTTGTCCACCAGTCCTCTCTAGAAGCTCTAGAATTTATGGCTGGCACTTGTTTACCGTCAGGCAATCACAGAACCGGCTGGTGCAGCCATAACGCACTAGACTTGAATTCAGGAGGTGCTATGTTTGATTCTCAGATGGGATACCGAATATTTTGATGAATGATGAATGATTATGGAAATTTGGTAGAATGGTAATTGATAAAGGGACACAATTACTCTGAAAATAACGAGTTCCAATGCCGTTTTATTGACACCATATCCCACCTGGCCGACCCTGGGGTCATACACCGGTCTCCGTAACTCTCTGCTTTCAGACTACTGAAATGAAGACAAAACTGAACCCTGAGGCTGAAATACACCGTATGTTTGTAATGTATAAGGCCTCATGAATGCTGATAGCTCTGACTGTTCTTATGCTGCAAGAACTTCTGATTCATGAGGATAATTACATGAAAATTAATGACGTACTGTGGATCGGGTTGATAATTTACTGGCAGACGACGAGAGACATCTCAGTGCAGAGTCAGTAAACAGCATCGAAATTGACGAAAGTTTCAAGAAAAATTTTCGTATGTACCCACCGTTACTTTACTTCCTGCTTCATACCTCAATGTGTGTGCATTATTTTGTATCAGTCTGTAATGTTGTATAATTTGTTCGTATTTTCTGTCATCAAATCCTGCTAGAAAAGTCACAGGTTGTCACTGTCTGTTGTGTCATTCTGCACTGATCAAAATGCGATTCTCAAACCAAAAGGCAAATAATACTAACTGATGGAGAAATTGTGAGGATGTAGAGGGGGGGTAAAGAGGGAAGCTTCTTGCTATTAATTTCACGTCGAGTTCGCTACCTTACACGTGATTCGATCTGCACATGGCTACTCGTGTTCAATCCGGTTTAAGTTCAGCCACAAGAAGGGAACTTGAGGCTTGTGACCGGAACAGACCTGCTTCTGGAACCAAGGCAACAGCTGCCATTACAGTGCGTTAAGCACTAGAGTTGTCCAGAGGGATACACTGTGACCATAGCGCATTACACAGGGGCTGTCACACAAAGAATAAAATATGAGATAAATTATGTTATTTCTTAATGCCGCTCTTGTATGTACATTGACAATTTGTTGACACCGTGCGATCAGTTATTCGTTAGTACTGCTGTCATATACAGTAAAGCCTATTCAGTAACAATGCTTCCACAGTTACAGGCTTTAAGACCAGTTGTTCTTTAATACCGTTTTTACAGGCGTTAAAATCAGCTGTTCTTCAGTATCTTTGTCAAAAGCAATAAGAAAAGGTTTTCGTTAATATGTGTTCCGATGCAGAATTAATTCCAAAATTAAGGACTTCCTGAGTGAGGACCCTCAAGTCGCAACGTCACTATTACACAGTAAACAACGCAACGCAGAAAACCTCGGGCATACACCCATGCATCGAGAGAAATTAAAATGCCGGATCCAACTGTGTAATTTTACAAGTCGTTTTGTAGGGGTGTGAAATTTTGCCTTTCGTATTAGGGGAATAACATCAGTTAAGGGCTTTAGAGAAGAGGGTGCTGAGAGAATATTTGTACCTGAAAGGGAGGAAGAAATGGGACGCTTGATAAGAACAAACTTCATAGCTGTACTCGTCAAACAATATTAGGGTTCTCAAATCATTTGTTTACATTGCCTACAGAACGGACAATATTTTGTAAGATGAGGCACCGACTAAATAATTAACATTAGTATTACTACATCAACATCACGAACCTCCAAAACAGTTTATTATAATACACAAAATATAGAATACTCCAATTTGTCTGTGGGAACACAACAAAATCACAAAAACCAGCGACTGACTCGATGATGTAAAGCATCACTCAAAGAATTTTATTCTTGTTTTATACTATAACTTTTGTTCTATATAGTGTAATTTATTGTATTTTTACGCCAAGTATTTTAATATAATTAATATTATTGTATCCAATTCTATTAGTATTGCAGTTCAGTGATGTATATATGTTAGCCATGTATTTGCCTAATGATGGCTACTGATAGCCGAAACATGTAGCAGAGCCAAATTAGGCACTGACCTTAATATAGTTGTGACGGTTTTAATAAAGAACTTTAAGGAAAATGAGGTTGGCGGAGGATGCAGCACCCACAGGAGAGATGGGATATGCCTTCTAATTTCTTGTAGTAAAACCAGAAGGGAAGAGGTCACTTGAAGGACTTAAGCATAGAGAGAAGAATCACATTAAAATCTTTACGAAGTTGAATGGGTTGTGTGGACTAGATAATTTTGGCTCGGAATAGGGAACAATGGCGAACTCTTGTGAACAAAGTAATTCAAGAATAGTTATGTTTTTGAGGGGGGTATAACACCATGAAGGCTGGTGAAAATCAAGCGACGTTTCGGAGTAATGTGTCACCTCCACCTTCATGATCGAAGAGTAAGTCATTCAAGAAGTCCTGTTTGCTTCCTACTTCATGCTTGTTTTTTGCTTGGTGTACTTTTCGAAATTGAAGATGATATGTTACTCCAGAAAGTCTCCTTTCACCAGACAACACTGCATTATAACCCAGAAGCTGGAACTCCTCATAGCCACTGCTGTCAGAACAACAAATTCAACACGATACTGAACCTTCGACTTTCATGAAATATGGATAACAGCTAGATTAGCCGAGCGAATATTTGCTTCACAAGAAGGGTCTTATGCGGTCAGTTGGTTTAGCTTTGTTAATTTCGCTTGCTCTGATTTTAATTTGACAGACCTCATATGTTCATAGGAGGAGAATTTTCATTGCCTTGCGCAAGCAAGTTTTGGATTTTAACAGGAGAGTGCTTGTTTACTACACCGACGAAGCCTCATGAATTATTTTTAACTGTAGTAACGGAAGCTGTTTATGAATTATAAACTGAGTAAAGGCGGAGGTAAAAGAGGGATTTTCCTGTTAAATTCCTCTCCAATTTCTGGTATTAGGGACAGAATGGATGTGTTGGCTATTAGGATTGCGCGCAGAAAGTTGTGAAGCAACACTTGATGAATCTTGCAAGGTTTAGTTTCGATCTAACATCTANCATCTAAGCAGCAGGGCATACGGGGGGGGGGGATATATGTTCCTTTGTATAAGTAGGATATCCATACGGCTACTTCTCTCTCTCTCTCTCTCTCTCTCACTTAGCTCCTGTTTCTGGGGGTTGTGTTGTTAAATATTATAAGGAAACAAAGGCCTGAGCTTCTAGATTCTGTTAAGGTCGAGAGTTGTATCTGCGTTACCTGTCCACTTATCCTTAAAGGTACGATCTCGCTCACTCATTTCGTTTTCTGATGCAGTTGTAACTTCCTCATGATCAAATTAATCTTCCACTGGGATGCGAAATATTCAGGGACTACTGAAAGTAAGAGCAGTATGTCCAGGTTGCTGATAGAGAGATTTCATTAACTAACAGGGTCTCTTTTAATTCAGCGATTTTAGACGTCAGTTTCGTTATGAATCATTGACAGTACGGGATAAACGCAGATTCGCTTCTTTTTTTTTTTGCCGAGGTTTGTATATGTTTCTGTTGCACTTATTGGATTCATTCTGACTTGAAGAGAGAGAACGGGGTCTGAAGAAGACAGCCAACTTCATGTAGGATTAGAATCCTACAGGCCCATAGGGTTGTCAGATGTTGAGGTCCCCACATTTTCTAGACAGTCGGCTCATAGATGTGCGGTAAGGTTGTCACCCTTACGCGCCGGCCGCCCTTTACCCTCAAGAACATTCCTGATACTCATTTCTGTTAGAGGCTGAGTCGACCCTAGGGCCATAGTGCGGCTGGAAGGATTATGTCAATTGAAAAAAAATCCGCCTCATCGAGATTCGATCCCGGGACCTTCCGGCTTGTAGCATAGTGCCTCAACCAACTACGCTACCGCGTGCTCCAATTTGAATAATATACATCGTAATTTAATAAACCACAATTAAATAAAATAATTAAACTTGATACTACATTGTTTCCCCTACACTTACTTGGCAAGTGACAAAAAGAATTGTTACAGGGACTTTAGGAGAATTTGGGTTCGATTTTCGATTTTCTTATCGATAAGGTCCTGATCGGCTCTGAGATCCATCTAGCTCCCTGTCCAATGGGAATTTAGGATTCTTTTACCGGGGGTAGACGGTCAAGGCCGTGAAGCTAGTAACTCAACTTCTAGTGCTGCGGTGAAGTTATACTTGCATTCCCTAGTACGTCCTCAAGGAGTGATGCTTAATTTAGCACAGGGACAACTTTACATTTCCCCTCACTCTCCATGAATAACCCCCCTCCTCTCTCGTCTGGATAACCGTGAGAAACTGAGAGGCGAGGAGAAACCACAGAATCCGAACTTCAGAGTGCAGCTGCAGGGGCTTAACCACGAATCTATTGATATCGACTGTGAAAACGCTGACATTTCTAGAAACCACACTGGCGGTGGTAACTGCATCTGAAAGGGACATGCAGCACAGTGCTTTGAGACAGACATGCAATGCCTTAAAATGGAGATTCTAGTTGAAAACTAACACTGCAGCCACAGGACCCGAGAGGGACGCGAGGACACGACGTTCTTATCTGAGCTACTGCGGGGGACGGCGACAAGTGTGCTGAGTGCGCCTCTGTGGCCTAGTGGCAAGAGTTCCTGGCTACAGATCCATAGGTCCTGGGTTCGATTCCCGGCGCTACCAGATTTTCTGAGTATTAGTGGGTCTGGAACGGGGTACACTCAGCCTCGTGAGGATAATTGAGGAGCTATTTCAAGGAAACAGCGGCTTCGGTCTAGAAAACCGATATTAACGGCAGTGGCGATTCGTTGCGCTGACCACGTGACATCCTCTATCTGCTAAAGTTGGCACTAACTTCGCCGACAAACGGCGGTCGCTCGGTCGGTACAGTTCGCTTGCGGACTAAAACCACAGAGTTTGTTTGTTTCTTGTTTGTGGGTGCAGTTCAGTTAACAATACATGTCTCAAGATGACCTCCATTACAATCTGTACAATATCATAACTGTAGTTTTCTCGTTTATGACAACTGTTAGGCGATTTTTCTGAAGATGGAGGTAACAAGTTCCTCCGAAATATTTGTAAACCACTACGAAAATACGTAGTGACATAGCCCAGAAGGCAGTGGAGGTATTTTTATTGTCTCTTGTGACATAATTGTAATTTCAGTTGAAAATGTTGACACATTCGATACCGCGAAGCGTGACATATCCTTACCGACTTACCGATCAGACTGGCGTAGCGGTAATGCTTTAGCATTGTGTTTTGGAGGTGCTCGGTTCAGATCTCGACTAGGACACCAGCTTACCATCTGTCCTGTTTAAATTCTTCTGTGGCTTTCCTCAGTCTTTGTAGGAAACTGCTGGAATAATAGCTCGATTAGACCACAAACGCTTCCTTCCAAATCCCGTCCAACCATTCTACTATTTGACGGTGTATGGTTTCAGATACTGACAGCGCATAAAGTAAACCATAATACAAGTTACTGGCATTAGCAGTGAAAACACTGCCGCCATATTGAGGGTAGAAAACGCATTCGATATACCAGAATAGAGTAGTCTTCATAGTCAAGGCCGTGAGAACCTCAGATTTTATAATGGACTTGGATTGCTTTGTTCGTACAATCATTGGTGCGGTTGCGTGACAGGATATTGACACTGTATCAGAGCTCGAGTCCCGGTAGGGTCAAGAAGTTTCTCCCCCCTACGCCGTGCAGACCAGCTCTGGGGCTCACCCAACCTCCTATCCAATGGTATCCGGGGTTAAAGCGGCAAGAGAGTGAAGCTGACCACTCACCTCCAACTAGTACCGAGGTTAAGAAAATGTGGATCTATACATACACTCTCCTATACGCCTTCATAGCGAAATACTCGTACTTAATTAGTTAAGCACAGGAACAACTTTGCCTTTCTTTAGCAGATAGCAAGACTGAGGAGAGAGGAAACAGCAAGAGGATATTACGAAGTGTGGCTGAAAGAAGTTGGGGACGGACAGAAAGAACATGTATAATAAGAAATAAGGCATCGGCAAAACTTTCAGAAATTTATGTTGGCATTCTTTATTTCATTCTTCGTACATTGAGGCGTGAGAAAAGTGTAAAGCCATAATAAAAACAAATATTTTTATTCTAAATATAGCATCCTAATGTAAAGCAGTGACGCAGGGAAAGCGGTGCTGTCCACCACACAGATGTCATGCGCCATGCTTACCACATAACCTCACTTTCCTCAACAAAGCCCGCTGTGAGATTAACAAGTTTAATTCAGAAAATAATTAGAGCTTTACCCTACCTCTGTGTGGATCAATAAGTCGGTAGTTTACTCCCCCGCTAGAGACCAAACCCAGAGATCTAGCCCGCTCACTACTCACGCATGACCATTCGGTGATCAAACCAGAAGCCATATTGACAAAAAATCTTCATTTTGATATTTCAAGGGGATATGCAGATTGTACTCTGGTCGCGTCCACATGCTCATAATACTCATAATATGTAAAATATAATTTGATGGCGTTTCAGAATAGCACTACGAAGGGTGGAAAATAATTCAATTTAAGAACATTTGTTATTAAGTGAAAGATATTAAACGGCAAAGATCACTTTACAAACAATAATTTTGTTAGCTACGAAAGTAAAGGGAAGAATGTAGAGTGTTTGAAGTCATAGTGCTCAGGAAAATATTTGGGCATTAGAACGAAGAAGTAAGAAAGAAATTTAGGATGTTGCATAAAGAACAATTTCGTGCCCCATACAGGACAGTTTATACCGTAAGCATTATGAACTCCAGGAGTCTAGGCGGGCTGCATATGTAACGGTGATGAAGGCGAAATACATTTTACAGGATTTTGATGAGGAAATTTATTGGGAGAAATCCACTGTGAAGACAGAGAAATAAATGGAAGGACTGATCTTAAGGCATGGGTTCTGGGAATACGAGATAGATGAAAGAAGCTAAGAATTTTACTGGAGCCTTTGGTTTAAGCAGTTTTAAGTCCATTACCAAGTAATGACTAACGAAAGCAGGAATCTCTACTGTTAAGATTCGTTACTAGGAAACGTCTAGTAAAAATATTGCAGAGGAATAGCCGTTATTGAGGATTGTTACCAAGTGATAACTAATGAGAGCAGGAATCTCTATTGTTAGGATTCGTTACTAGGAAACGTCTAGTAAAAATATTGCAGAAGAATAGCCGTTATTGAGAACTGATACCAAGTAACGACTAATGAAAGCAGAATCAGAAGGCTTAGCATGTAGTGATTTGTAGTGTGGAAATCAGCAGTAGTGTTGTAGTTATGTGTAGTCATGTGTTCAGTAAATATGTTAACCAATCCAAACCCCGTCTATAGTCACTCTAAATCGTGACAATATTATGGCCTTCTTTAAGTACACGGTTACGGAACCATTCCGGCCTCTGAGACGGAGAAATAAATCATTCCATCTCTCAGAACTCCACCTTCGGCTGTTCAGCAACTTCGAGCAGTCTTATTCATCACGTAAGTTGAAAGATCAAGAAAGCTTGAAAATAATAATTAATTTCAGACTTTCCATAATTGCTAGTGCCGTTTCTTCTTACGCTTCATTATTTCACGGCGTCTGTCAGGAGCTGATATTGCAGTGGGTCTGCAAATCTTCCGAGAGTTTGCTATGTGCGGTCTTTGTCATTATTTTTCCTGCTAAGCCTCTTGCTATTAATTGCAAGAGAGGCTTACGTTTTCATTTCCAGTCAGTTGCTCCTTCAGAATCAGTGTTTGATGTGGAAATGTGTGTAGAGAGTGCAGTAAAATTATTAATGAAGAAGTATTTTATATTTTTATAACATAATTAATTACAATTTTGGAACCGAATTATCGAAATTTAAAATTGTTTCACCAATATTACTGATTCTGAAATATTTAATTGCCGTAAGAACGGTTAAAACAAGGAATGTGGTGATAAGTGTAATCATATTTTACCCAGTTGAAGCGTAGGGTAACTACTCTTATTGTCTACCATCTGCTTAAAAAATATATACAAGTATATATCCTTTTGCGCACATAGACTATTCCAGAGTACCATGAGTTTCATGTAATTCTCAGAACAAACAAAGTTTATTTCCCTATGCACTGTTAAGCAGTCAGTCTTTGTCATAAGCAGAGTTACCATACGACTGGCGATTTACCGACAATCAGTTCGTCTTCGCGACAAACCCCCCGAGACTCACGACCAGTAATTTTATTTTCCAACTGAACACTTGCTGTTATAGCCCTTATGTAACATCCTCTCTGACGAGAAGATGGGTCTGTCATTTACAATTACTGCTGGTCCTCGCCAGCGCAATCATTCTCAGATCCGAGTCCCACGGGACTCATGACCGTATTTTACTGTCTCAGATTCGAGATTCTGCCAACCTCTAGGGCAGATCCCCATATTTATGTCCCACATGAACAGGGTGACCCAATTATACTCCCTGGCACTTGGTCCCCTTTCTGTCGCCTCCTAGGACTCGCAGGGCTACAGGGGAATTATTCGAGCTCGCCTCCACACGAGAGTCAGCCCTTGTAACGGAGACGCCTAGTGTTTTATAGGAGGTAAAGTGTGTGATATAAGGTTGTCACGCCTGTGAGTATTAAGGTTACTGTCTTGTGGATTGTGATGCCGTGCAATTTGGTAGATAATATACCAGACACTATGAGATCATATCTCAGAACACTAATCTTTTTGTCCGAATGAAATTCATGCTACAGAGAATTAAAACATCTTTCACTGAACTGATTTATAGTACATAGAAAAAGTAAACGCGTTTACGAATAGTGTTAACATATTGACTCTTAACTGAAGGTTAAAATTAAGACAGTTACGCAGCGGCCTCCGTAGTCTAGAGGTAACGTTCCCACCTCATGACTCGTAGTACGCGGATTCAAATACCCGGCGGAGGTCGTCGAATTTTTAAGGGCGGAAAAATTCAGGGAACAAGTCCTCCGGGAGGGACTTTAAGCCGTGGGTCCCGTGTCTTAGCTTTACGGCACGTAAAAGAACCTCATACCTCCAAAGGAGGTCACTGAGCCAAAATTGCGGACGTTTCCCGCCCAACAGCAGTCACTAATACCTCCGGTAGATGGGGGAAGCATTACAGATACTTCTCAGCAAGTACAGCCGGTCTCGCTGGCTGGGCGGGACTGATGGTAAGCACCAATACCGGGAGGATATAGAGACTGGTAGAAATCATAGAGGGAAGCACAATGGACCACTACAGGTCTAAGTGCATGAGGAAACCCACCCTCTCTAATAACTAACTAACTAAGACAGTTACGTAGACCTGCATCTGTATCCAAGAGTACTATCTTCTGGCATGTAGCACCATATAATCTGGAAGACGTTTATAGCGATGTTTCAGAGGAGTGTACTGCCTCCATCGTCAGGATCTAAAGGTAAACAAAGCAAGCAACAAGTAAGCAGAATTGAGTACATTCTCTTGGTGACATTAAAGTAGATGCGTCATAAATTTTACTTGACCAAACCATATAAATTAGATGGAATCCTCCCGACTGAAACTAAACAGTAGTGGAAACTACACTCTAAATTACAATACAAGTTTCCAATAAAATGAGTACTAAGCTATTTCATCCAAGGATAAAGCGGCTGAAGCGAGAAACTGAAGACTCAGTTGTATAAGTGAAATATTCAATGATGGGATTGTCCTAATGGGAACTGAGAGGTGGAAAGAGATGAAACAGCCATAAAGCAAACAATCTCCGTGGCTTTAGTCCGCAAGCGACCAAGCGACCGCCGCTTGTCAGCGAAGTTTATGCCAACTTTAGCCGATAGAGGCGTCACGTGGTCAGCGCAACGAATCCCCACCGTCGTTAATTTCGGCTTTCTAGACCGGAGCCGCTACTTTTTTATTCAAGTAGCTCCTCAGCTATCCTCACGAGGTTGAGTGGACCCTGTTCCAGACCCACTACTTCTCAGAAAATCAGGTCGTGCTTGGAATCGAACCCGGGACCTTTGGTTCTGTAGCCAGGAACTCTGACCATTAGACCACAGAGGCAGTCGATGAAGCAGCCATAGCCTAATTAATTAAAAATAATGGAAAAGTTCATTGAAATTAAACGAAGAATATTTTTTCGTGTCTTCATCCGTTACACCTAACATTTTAGCCTGCTTTCCTTATTTTGAAAAATGTAAGTAAGCATGTGAGATCCTCGTGCTCTCTGTATGTCTGTGTCTCTGAAGCCCCCCATTAACGTATGAATGCCTGAACAAAAATTTATGAAACTTGGTATGTGTATCATGGCAACTGAGCCGAACTGAACGGCGTATTTCACAAACGCCTCCCATGAGTCTGTGTGTCTGTGTATGTATGCTGCTAGGCAATGGCTCAGTAGAAACATTACTGCGGCAAGCAATAAACACGCAACAATACAAGAATTTTTGGACGCGTCATTTTCTATGCAGTCCGTGGGTGTATGTATTTCTCTATCATTGCTAGACAGTGGCTAGGTAAACACGTTCCCGCTGCAACGAGGGATTGTTGGAGGCATCAGTCCCTGCCGTATCAAAGAAATGTAAGCGATTAGTTCTTCCCAGAACTTCTTGTTTATCTATATCCCTTTTATAGTTCAAGTCGTTCCATACTGTCTCCGTTGAAACAAAGAATTGAATTACATTTTCAATCTCTAAGTGACCCCGTTTCGAACAGAGAGCTTCTACCTATGTAAATACATGAGAATTACTACGCCGCGAAAATGACATAACACAAACACAAGGTCGGATAAGACATAAGCAACAATAAGACGTCTCATATTGTGTGTATAGATATTCTGTAGGGAGTTGGGGCAGCTCAGTCGGTATAGAGACTGGCTATGGGCTGCACGGCCCGGGGTTCGATTCCCTGCAGGGACGAAAGACATTTCTCTTCCGGACAACGTCCAGACCTGCTCTGCTGCCCATCCAGCCTCCTCTCCAGTGGGTACCAGGGGCTCTTGACCGGTGGTTAAGCGGCTGGGGTGTGAAGCCCACCACTGTGCGCCATCTAATTAATAAGGTGCTGGATAACTTCACATTTCAGATATGCTGCACAATGGCCACACTTCTTTGGGTTCAATACATGTGCTGCTTAATACAAGCCTGTCACGAGCTCATGTGATCGATTAGTCAAACTACTGAAAACCACGAACTACACTAGTTTACCGCGGGTGATATTGAATCTCGACCTCCCGCCTACCATGTGGGACGTTGTCTAATGAGATGCCACGCTGAGCTCCAAAATAATATTATATTACGGCAGAGAAATGCCTGAAAGCATCATATAAACCACCACAACATTCGGTTACGATCCCTTGGTATATCACATATCGTATATTGTTAATAGCGAAAGCTTTATACGTTTACGCAAGTATATGTAATGTATGTAGACACATACACACATATGTTCCTGTAATTGTCTATATCGAGAAGTGGGACGGGTGGCAGCTTTGGAAGATGGTTTTTGGACCAGCTGCTTATCGTCGGCTTATTACTTAATTATCTTGTATGTTCAGAACTTTGAGTCTATATAACATTTCAAATCTTGATTTTTCTACGTTTTAAAATGAAGCATTTGTTTACAAAGATGGTTTCTTTCGCAAATATTTTGCTTCTAGAATGATCATATGATAATGGTACTGACATCTACTGAGTAGATAGAGGGGTGAATTTCCTTACATTTACTGTATTAACCTGCAAGTTAAACTGAAAACATCGAGAAAGCAAATTAGAAATAAGGTGATTTGGGGTTCATACCGGAAGGTTGCCAGTTATATTACTTTAATACGTAAAATATATAGTACTGGAAGAATCATACTGAACACAAAGCATTCCATTGGTCATCTGAATGATCCTGTAGTATAGTCACATGTAGGGGATGTGACTATTAGACGGGGGTATGGATTGAATGATTAGATTTATTCACTCCTTATACACACCACTCAGAAATACAGGCAATTACAGCACTACCGCTAATCTTCGCTATTGCAAACTTTACTGTCCTCGGTCTATTACTGTCTCCACTAGCCGTTTTCTAGCAACGGATTTTAACACAGGAACTATAACAGTCTCAGTGAGTCACACACTCCAGATGTTAGTGTACTACAGCACATGAGAAGTCTTCTTTTCACATCCAGATTTTCAACTCCACTGAACTGCATTCAATAATTCTGATTCCTCAATTCCCAATTCACCTCCTTTCCTCCCAGGCTCTTAATCTGGCAGGCTGGCGTGTCGAAACTCAACTGATTCAAATGACCTTCTTTGTCCTTTCTATAGCCCCACGGCACGGACGGCACAGGAAACACAGTTCTTTTACTGTCACGTGAATTCTTCTTCGTGTAAACATATTTACTCAATTGTTCCATAGCAACGGCTGTACGCGTCAGATCTTGTACCATGACAACTCTTGCATTGTTGTGTGCGGGCATTGCCTAGCAACGGCTGTTTCTCGGGCTTCACTGTTTTTGCTTTGAGCAGATACGGCACAGTAGGGTTTGTAGATGGCTACTAGTGTTTCGTACGATCCTGCTGCCTTTTACTTTAGAATGTCATAAATTAGAAGACCACAGTCTTGATTCTCCCTTCGTGAAAAATCTTATCTAATAATTTTCAGCTACTCTCTTTTACGTCTTCAATAATGAACGTGGCACGAAGTAATGAAAGACCTTTTGGAAATCTTGCTTATAAAATCTAAACTGCATCCCTGCTACAGAATGGAAGCCGCGGTTGTGGTTAGTGATTAATATTTAATAACGAGTTCCGCAAATTGACGGAGGAGAAGAACGAGCTGAAGATTACTAACCCGGATAGCATCACTTGTGAAGATGGTAAGCAGTAAACAGACCTCCAACTGTTACCTCTTCTGCAAGATTTTCTTTCATCACGTCTCAATACCGCCCGACAGAATTGAAGCATCTTTTGAAATGAGAAGTTTGAAGAATTAATCACATCCAAGTCGCATTTGTTAAGAGGATTTTGATATTAATCTCATAGAAACTTAAATGCTCCAGAAAATTTGTATATCCTTGGGTTCTTTTGTTTAATATTTGCTATATCACTTATCCTAGGCCTTCATGTATTGCTTGCACAAAGCCCATGTAGTGAGCGCGTAATGGGAAGGCTGTGTGCGTCTGTCCATCTTCCGTGTGCCTATTCTCCAAAACTACTGATCGGATGTCGATAAAGTGCGGTATTGTTTGTCTGTATTAAAAGTTGTTGTTAGGTATGTAATTTTCTCTTCGCATCACTCTGGGAGCTGCGATAGCTTAGTCGGTATATTATCTCTTTTACGGTATGGACAACCGCGCAATCGAGATTCAATTTCCGGACAGAATGAGAACTTTCTCTCTCTTTCGGGGCCTCCATGCCTGTTCTAGATTCTCCTATCAAAAGAGAGCAGAGGATACGTTCCCCGCGTGTATAGCAAGCGAAGCGTCAGACTTGCTACTCAACGCCGAGGTGAAGAATGCATGGAGATATGCCTGAATTCCCCCATTCGTCTTCTTGACGTACTGTTTATTTAAGCACAATGGCAGCTTTACCTATCGATCGGTCAAATATAAAGCCTTCTTTAGATAATTTTCATATCAATATGATTACTTATATCTTAAACTTTTCATGAAGTACAAGGGAAAATACACTCTCTATTCGAACGTAGCTTTGCCAAAAGCTGACATATGCTCGCTTTTGCCACACGAGAGCATGAACGTGTCGAAGAGTTACAGCGTTTAACATATATGTAGTTAAAAGGATTCACTTATTTAGCCCGTTACATGACCGCTATCTACACAGAGCAACACAAGCACAGAATGAACGTACATAGACATCCATGCCTTGAGTGGGAATCGAATCCACGATCCCAGTGTTTGAGCGTGCGAAGACAATTCAATAACTGGATTAGAGGTTATAAATGCATATAAAAGTGCAGAGGGTAAAAAATATAAGAATCTCGTCGAAGGTTTCGGGGCTTGACGGAGAGTACATGTGGCATCAACGCATCCGTACTTCTGCAGCAGATGGGTAGAAATTAATGAGACTGAAGGGGAAGTGTGAAAATAGCGTTATGATCTCCTCTCGTAGTACTAAACACTACCCTGCAATAAAGGTTATGTTACCTGGCCATAAATCCTTCAGAAACTCTTAGCCTTACAGCTTAATTTCATCCCTGTAGCACCATCTTCATCGCCCAAGAGAAACTATTTAACTGTTTGTAAAGGATTAAATGTTATATTAAAGTTTCAGAATATTTTAGGTATTTATATTCTCTGCGGAACAAGGGGGGGGGGAGGAGTCTTTACCTCATTTTAATGCCAGCAGCATAATACGAACATGCTCCATTTTAATATATAAATTAATATTCGTAGTGGGAATTACTGCGAAGTTGATTGGAAGGGGACTTCGATGCAGAGGAAGGAGCCTGTAAACATAAAGTAAACTTTAGCATTACAATTCTTATTTCCGATCCTAAATGTAATGTTACTACACGCATTCCTGAAACAGGGAGAAGAGAATATTTAATTGCTTTCAGTCATTTTGTGAGTTCTTCGTTAAAACACTTTTCGTGACCTCACCCTCTGGTTTCGTGGATTCTGTATTTTTTTATAGCCCTTGATATTTATTGTCACTTGTAGAGGTGACCATTAGACGGGGTATGGATTAGATGATTAGATTTATTGGCATCCTATATACACACAAATCGGAATTACAGGCAATACAGCACTATCGATGATCTGCACACTTTATAGTTCACCGTTACAATCACACTACATTTCTCAGTCTTCATAGTCGCATCGTGGCAACGGATTACATAACAGTTTTACTGTCACTTCAAATAACACACGAAGTCTTCTTTATACAGCCTAATTCCTTTCTTTCCATTATTCTGCAGCTGCCAATGCCGAAGACTCGACTCAATTCAATTCAATTCTTCTGTTCGCAAGCTGATATCCTGGCAGGCCGACGTCTCGAACTCAACTCGACTCTTCTCAAATGAAATCTTCTTTGCAACAACTTTGCAAGGGCCACGCAGAAGACACAGCCTCTCCATCGTTGGGAATACGTGTTCACAGCGCCGTTGCATAATAACGGAAGTTACTCGATTGTTTGAGTTTTAATATCTTTACCGAGTCATTGCCAAGCAATGAACATATATTCTAACTTCATTATTCTGGCTTTCAGGCGTCACGTCACAGTATTATTGTATGAAATAGTTTAAAATTCCTAGAGATTTCTCCATGGAGAAATGATCTGTTAAATTTCGTCCCACGACATGATTTCAGCAATCCACGCTTAATGGCCGTGCGTGGCTCTAGTGCAGGAATACGTTCTAAAGTAGTTCGAGGGCGGCGTAACGGTCCTGTTGTGTTACGGAAAAGAGAGTTCATTCAAGAATTCTGTAGCGTAGTTTGTTGAGGCACAATGCTACAAGCCTGAAGGTCGCGGGTTCAAGTCCCGATAAGGTCATTGGATTGTTTTTCTATTGACCTAATCCTTCCAGACGCACTATGGCTCTGGGGTCCACTCAGCCTCTAACAGAAATGAGTACCTGGAATATTCTTGGGGGTAAAGGGCGGCCGGCGCGTAAGGCTGACAACCTTATCGCCATCTATGAGCCGATTGTCTAGAGAAAATGTGGGAACCTCAACATCTCACAACCCTATGGGCCTCCACGGCCTGTTACAGGGATACCTTTACTTTTACTTAGTGGTCAAAATGAGACAAATGCATCTCAAGTTTCTCTTTATCAAAAGAATGAAATACAATCAGTTTACGTCTCCAAGCGCGCTATTCTTCATTCAGTGATGTACTGCAGTTACTGCATTAACGTCTAAAGCTGTTCCTTTCCTCCTTGAGAAGTGACTTCTGATGAGTTAACTCTTTCTTCTGTGACGTCACACAAAATGTACGACTGAACCCTCCTTCAGCGTGGATTTATCTAGCGTGTTTCTGTTATATGGGTGAAAATAAATGCTAGCACCTACTTTCCGAAGGCGCAAAATATGATCATACGCGACCTGCCGGGCATACCTTGAGTATCACGGCTCTGTAAAACGTTATAGAGGGTTTAGCGTTTGGGTATGTACCGTATTTACGCATGTATAGGCCGCGTGCGTGTATAGGCCGCAGCACAATTTTCAGACAGAAATTATAGAAAAAATAATTTTCTTGGAATATTATTTCAGGAGTAGAACACTCTGTATTACTAATTATGAATATAATTTTTTTAAATGAAGTGTGATTTCGAATATTTCGGATATAAGCCGCACCCCAGTTTTCCTCTTGAATTTTTGGCAAAAAATGTGCGGCCTATACATGCGTAAATACGGTATTTGTATAACCAGCTTTGTTTGTTCTGTTCGGCGTGTTTAACGACGTAGATATTCAGCTCATTCGTCATTCCCTTTACATTCGATCAGCGCAGATTCACCCAACGCGCCACTTTCGAGGGATGATTTCAACGCGTTGGGAGAGGGTTTTCAGTAATATCTCGTATCAATCCAGCCAACTCCATGCCGGACGGTCCTTCTTGAGAAGAAAATCTTTACTGAGATAGTGAAAAGAAAATCCTCACTTCTTATAACACCCAAAATTTCATTACGCTATACACACGATCCCACTACGGTATTCTCCTGAGCCAGACGAATCCAGTCCATACTCTCACATACTCTTTCTTTATTGCAGGCCGTAGTATTGTCCTCCCATGTACTCCTAGATCTTCTATGTGATTATTCCCTTCATATTTACGGAATGAGATGTTGCAGTCTTCCTCCATGTCTCCCATGCGTGTCCGTCAGCCTCGTCTTCTTAATTATATCATCTTAAAAATATAAATTAAAATTCTTGGAATTTCTTGAGTGGCTGAGCAATTGCTGGCTCATTAAGAAGCACTGAGCTCCCTGGTGTTGCATGGGGTATAAATTAGAATATAGAGAGATGTTAAGTTTGCTGTCGTGAAATATTGTATGTCGGTCATAAGTATGTTTTGTGGCCATTTAACTGAAATATATGACTATTTATATGCAAATTAAAACTTGCATATACCGTTCTTTAATTTATAATTTAATGTAAATCGTGAGGAAAGTGTGACTACCTTAACTTACTGACGTCCTTCCACAGGTAATATTTCTTCCAAAATTTGGTGCTGTATGTCTTTTTTGTGGAATGAAAATCAGTGGTTGTACACAATGTAATAATAATAATAATAATAATAATAATAATAATAATAATAATAATAATAATAATAATAATTGTGCAAGAGTCTTAATTTCAGAGTAGATAATGAAAAGTTCAGTCCAGTGTGATATACGAGTTTACAACATTTCAGTCCTCATTCACCTTACATGTTTCGATTCAAAAGAATCATCTTCAGAGACGCACCACTATGATAAGGAAACACTGTCACATAAAATATTTTAAAAATATGTACTTAAGATATGACTAATGCTCTCTATACAAATTTTGTTATCACGGTTGGTTTTTATATTTGTTTTAGGCACTCACAATGGCGCTTCTTGAAGTGTAGATTTACTGGTTATTCTGACTGGGGTTTTCCACTGCACGCAGTATTGTGTTCACTTTTCCATACAGTAGACTTCCAATGCATTTAAAATTGGATTAAAATTTCCATGTAAAAATTAGTTGTTATATTAAAATATCATGAGTCGACATTGGGTCATGTTGTTTTCCTCCTGATGGTGGGAGATGTCGTTTATTTCTCTTGATTTTATGTTCTTATTATTAGTAGCATAGTTCACGTGCGTGCTGTGTCGTTTGTCTTATCGTAGTGGTGCGCCTCTGAAGATGATTCTTTTGAATCGTAACATGTAAGGTGAATGAGGACTGAAGTGTTTTAAACTCGTATGTGACACTGGACTGAACTTTTCATTATCTACTCTGTAATTAATAGTGTGACGGACCAAAATGAGACAAGTTAAATTAGTCTTAATTTCGTTATCTATCCGATAAGTGAAGCGTCTTTACTTCGTCTTACGTTACTTAACTTCATGTAATATTAAACCCGGTACCACCTGCAAATTGATATGTGAAGTGTTAGGTGGACGCAGCTTATCCTAGATTTTTAGTAAAAGGGTCCCGGATTCGACCGTAAGCTCTCCCCGAGGAAAAGGATATAAAATAACCCAGCTTAACGATAATCAATAACCTCAAGGCGGGAATCATGGGACGCAAAATAAATTATTTATACGTCAGACATAGAACCACTTTCCGCGTATATCAGCTATCCAGTGCGCCAAATCCTTAGGACAGCCACGGAATTAAAAAAAAAATGTCATGTAGTTTAATGCATTTTGTATAAATATCGGTCTGTAAAATCATTCTTAGCCGGTCACGGTAGCCAAGCGGTCTAAAGCATGTACTGCATTCGCACGTTCGGAATCCGGGATCGTGGGTTCGAATCCCACACAAGGCAACGATATTTGATGTGTGTATTTGTTTCTTCTGTGTTTATGTTTTCCTATGTAGAAGCCTTACGACGAGCTGATCACTAGCCCAAGGAGTCCTACCGTCTGTAAAATGTCCACGAAACTGAAAATCAGGGTCAGGGCCCAAGGGGGCTGTAGAGCCAGTGAAAAAAGTTAATTCTTGTGTGGGTGAAAGCATTATCGACTTTATCCATACGAGTAAGCTTAATTAAGCGAAGCCCATGAAGACGCGCAGGCAGAAGGGCGGTATGTCTTAATTCCGGCAACAGTTGGAGGCGAACGGTCGGATTCACTTTTCTGCCTACTTACTCCTGGGAAAATAACCGCCCTGTTCCCGTTGAACCAAAGGCTGAATGAGCTGCAGAGAAGATCTGAAAGCGACGGCGAACAGAGAAATTTCCTGATTTTTCTGCGGTATACAAACAAGATCAGTTTTGAAATGTGATGTTGGAGAAGGATGGAGAAGATCAGTTGGACCGATTATGTGAGAAATGAAGAAGTGTTAATTAGAGTCAGTGAGCAGAGGAATATCCTACACGAAATCAAAAAACGGAAGGCTAATTGGATTGGTCATGTTTTACGCAGAAACTGCCTTCTAAAAGAAGCTATCGAAGGAAAGATAGATGGGCGGATAGAAGTGACAAGAAGACGAGGAAGAAGACGTAAGAAGATGCTGGATGACCTTGGGGACAGAAGAGGATACTGTCATTTGAAGGAGAAAGCTCTAGATCGCATTAAATGGAGGAATTCTTTTGGAAGAGACTGTGGACCTGTCGTCCTGACAGATTACTGATGATGATGATACAAACAAGCAAACGTCTTATCTACACCATTCTTACCTCGCTGTACGTAGATTACGAAGGGATAATCTGTACCAGAGTTTGTTCCTGTCAGTGGGTCGCAAAGTCAGAAGACTGAGAACCAACTGTCTGAACCTGTACTGTGAGATCTCATGTTCAGTAGTGGCTTGCTAAATGGTACGATTAAAGCCTCTTAGTGTGGTAATCCTGAACACCAAGTCATGGTTAGTCTGAAAGGCCAGACCTGCAGTCTAGTAATTACCATAGCTCTGAAGCTTTGAAGAATGGCAGCTTACGAAAGCGCCTTGTGATCAAAACAGGCCTTGTGAGTGACCAAGTTCAGTGGACAAAAAAAGTAAAGCTATCACTGTACCAGGCCATGAATGTCCATAGGGTTGTGAGAGGTTAAGGGTCCCACATTATCTAGACAAGCAAATCCATTTATGTGGTTAGAAACAATGCAAATGGACTTTAGCGTGTGCTACATAATTTAAACTTAATGAGAACTTTCACACTTTCTCTTAGATTGAATATTGTACAGCAGGGTATTGTATATCAGGGTGCTACACTATAATATCGTGTTAGGTTTTGTCTGTCATTCTCAAAGATTTTAGCTGGTAATGGTGTATAAAAAGAAAAAAGGCAATTTTCAAGGCAAAATAACATTTTTACTAAATGCCTTCCTTCATATTTTGCATACAACATTTCGCTTTCTGTTGGAACATCTGCTGCTGGAAGACTTCTGTTTTACAGATCTAGTCGCAATGTTATCAAAATTTCATACTTGTGGTTTATTAAATATCCACTGAACCTATTATCAACCATTTCAGATCTATATTAAATTATGAAGGTGTGCTTCAGGATAAACAGTCATTATTCGTGTCTGCTCGGAATGAAAGGCGTATATTCTTTATTCTCTAGCTCTTTCCTGAGTGGCTACCAGTGACTGTCAACTGCGTGGTGTGTCTCTTGCAAACCTCAACTTGAGAGTCGCACGCTCCAGCATTCTGAAATGGAAACAATTTCTCTGACAAATCTCGTAAATTTTAATTTGTGCTACAGTAGTAACTCTGAGTGATTATTAGCCTTCACGAAGTACTCTTTTACCGTAAATATTACGAAAGTTTTAAGCAGCGACCTGCAACACTAAGAAGGCAGAGGATCTTTGATAATACCAATATATTTTGTAAGACAAAATGAGATTTTACCTGTTATATTCCAATTACTTGTCACAGTATTATGTACATACAAACGTATTACATATTGTGACATAACATCTGCAAGCCGGAATATGACCATCTGCTAGCAATGATTCGCTAAGCACATTCCCGTGGCAACGGGAAATAGGCCGTTGCTGGACGACGGTTTGGTAAACACGTATTCCTCTGGCAACGGATACACAGATTACAACAGACGAACAGTTCAAGTGTGTGTTCTGTTTGCGGTCCGCACCGGTTCATAAAAGGACACGTAATTCATTCGCAGAGAGTCAGTCGTACAGTGGAGGAAGAGAGAGATCAGTCTGAGATTCGCAAGACAGACTTCGTTAAGGAGTTCAATGTGTCACATGTTATAATCATCTGTAATTGTAAAGAAGCGTCAGTAAACCCAGTCATCAGAGCTAGTACTCACAATTATCCGTCACGCAGACTCCAGACACGTGACATACACGTAGTGCGTAGTACGACCGCACAAGTTTACAAATCACATGATCGATGTGACATACAGTGTTGCATAACCCAGCATAGTACCACTGCTTCCTATGAGGGAGGTGTTCGCGTCAGATCTCGGACCTGACACCAGCTGTGTTGAGTGGAGGATTTCATGATTTTCCTCATCCTCTCCGAGAAAGATTGAGGAGAACAATTTAACTTTTGGAAACTAAAATTCCTGGCCTGAGGTTTAAGCGCAACGCTTACCAGACTCTTTCTCTAATCTACAATTCTATTTGGGTTTTATTTCCACGTACTTCCCAGGGGTAAAACTTCCCAATTTAAGGTTTGATATGTATATATTAGGTACCTGAAACTTGCAGGTGGATTGTGGGAGGAAGGGGGGAAGCAGTGGAGATAACTTGAATTTTATTGCGGGCAAGGGAGTGGAGTCCAAAGCCCAGAGAAAATGTTGCCCCCTCCTGCTTTGCAGGTTCCTGTTTGCGGAGTGAAGGCGCACGAATTGAGAACGTAATAAGTTATTCGAAATTCCCAGGTTTCTAAGAATATACTTCATAGGTTTGCTAGGACCGGTTAACGTTCCCCACAGATAGTGACTGAGAAAAGCGAGAAACTTCTCCGTGATTTACTTGAGCTGCTCCAGTCTGTCGCCTTTATTTTCCTTCTCCTGGATAACTGCAGCTCAGTAACCTGGGTCACACAAGGAATCACCAGACATCACAATTTCATAACTGTAGTATGAGTGTGAGACACGCAATTCGTTTAGTTTGTGTATGTGTGAAACTTGGCCTACACAGCAGGGGACTAACATGGGTTCATGGTATACGAGATAAGGGAGTTGAGGAGAGAACTTTTACTTCACATGAGGCAGCACCAGGTTGGAGATAATTTCAAGATGATAAAAGTTCATACTGGGGGAGAAGAGAAATGCATATAGGATATTGGTGGGAAAGCCAGAAGGAGACCAAGACGTAGGTGGGTGGACCATATTAAAATGGATCTTAGAGAGATATGATGGTACAGTATGGATTACATTGCTCTGGCTCAGAATAAGGACCAGTGGAGGAATTTTGTGAACACGGTAATGAACCTTCAGGTTCCATAAAATGCTGGGAAGTACTTGTGAAGGTTCATAATCTGCACTCGTCACTAAAAATATTATTACTACGGTGATCAAACCAAGTAGGATGGGCAGAACATGTTGCATACATGGCATAGATGAGAAATGCATAAATGACAACAAGGAAAGAGACCACTTATAAGAAATGTGCCTAGAGGGAAGGAAAGAGGCAGAGTCATGTGACTCAGGACAGGGACAGCAGGCGGATAGTTGTGTACACAATAATGGAGCTTCGGGGTCCATGAAAGGTAAGGAATATCTCGAGAAGCTGCGCGACCAGTAGCTTCTCAAATAGCATTTTATTCTAAGGAATTGGTTTTGTGTTAATGTGTTACCTTGTAGAGGTCATGTCTCAGCTCATGCTAACACTCAAAACTTTGCTGACGATTCTTATTCGGTGCCATGCTCATAATTATATGTTAATACTATTGTAGGAATCACCCTACTTGCACGTCTGAGAAATTCTGCGTTCTTGTTTATAGTACTGTCACGTGTGTGAGTGACCATAGACGGGGTTTGGATTGAAGATTTTATTTATTGACTACTTACAGATCATATCTACAAGTAACTATATCACTATGTAAGATTTGAGGGTTTCACGGCGGTGACTATAAATAATGCCGTGGAGCCGTGTAGATCTTTTATAAACCGACGTTTCGGAGGAACGTATCACCTCAATCTTCAGGACAGAAAAATCCATGAGTCTGCAACCACTTGCTCACGCTGGTTTCTCGCTCGCGGATTTTTCTACTCTAAAGATGGAGGCGATACGTTCCTCCGAAACGTCGGTTTACACACGATATACACGGCGCCACATCCCAGAAGATGGAATTCTTCAAGTATGCCCATATTCCTCAGTTAGAAAAGCCAAGTCCGGCATGGTGTACTCTATTTTGGCGACCAGGTCTAAGTGGGTGTATGAGAGTCTTCCTGTTTAGGCAACCCATCCTACAGAACATCAGAAATATGTTGAGAAGCGGGTTGCATAGTCTCAGTTTCCTGCAGGGACTACTGTTTAGGGATTCCTGTGATGCCAACCCTTTGCTCCAGGGTGGAGCTGCACCCATATAGTCTCACTATTAACATTCCAGCTCCGATATGGGAGAAACGGATGTTTCAAAGTAAATGCCGACCATGAGGCAATATTCTACCGCCTTCAGGGTTTCTGTGGTTACTAAAAGCATGAACATTCTCAAGCGGAGACAGGCTGATAACTGTCTTGCAACTTGTTTTCTGCTCTTTACGTGTCTTCCTTTTACTGAGTTTGAGAGGAGAGCTCGTTTACATAAACGTGGCAGTTTCCAGACCAAATTGTGGCCTTACAAAAAGCTTCAGTGAATGTATGAATACAGTGCCTCCATTTTCAGGGTCGAAAGTTAAGCTCAGTAGCTCTGAGTGCTGCCTTCCATTTTCTTGGCTCACTCCTCGACTCTGAAGATGGAGGAAGTAGGTTTCTTCGAAACGTCGATGAACTAAATTTCATGTCTGTAATCCAGTCATCGCTACAAGATCATCAATCAAACATTGATCCCCAAAATTATGTTATGCAATTGAGATTTCGTGGTGGTGAATAATATAGTATGTGGTCTACTGGATCATGACACCGTGTAGTCTGGTGCGTATTTAACAGTATGTAGGAGGAACCAACTGTCTTTATCTTGAGGGCAGAACCTTTCTACTCTGAAGAAGGGGCAGCAGGTTCTTGCAAAACCTTAATTGTATCACGAATCCCTACTTGGTGTACCGTTTCAATATGTATGTATTTAATTAATAAAGCACCGCGTTATGAAGGCGTGTGGGGGAGTGGAGGTATAGCTCCACCACTCTTGACGCGGCATTAGATGGAGGTGAGTGGTCAGCGTCACGTCCCGGGCACTTTACCCCTTGGGAAGTCCTTTCAGCACATATTTCGGCAATTGTTTACATTACTCGGCAACAGGCTAGACAAGACATACTGTCCTAGATTTTTATCCGGGAGGTACTCTGTTTGAATCTCGGTCGAGACACCGACTATTCTGAGGTTTTCCATGGTCTCCCTTGTTCCCTTCATGCAAGTACGATAATAATATCTCGATTATGCCAAGATATTTTTCCTATTGAATCCTTTTCAGTTCATCATAATTCATCTGTAATCCTACCATAAAACAAAAAAAAAATCCGTGGCCTCTAGTCCACAAGCGAACTATAGCGACCGCCGCTTGTCTTCGAAGTTAATGACAACTTCAGCATATAGAGGGGGTCGCGCGGTCAGCGCAGCAGATCCCCATGGCCGTTAATGTCGGTTTTCTAGACCGGAGCCGCTATTTCCTTGAAATACCTCAGTTATCCTCACGAGGATAATTGAGGACCCACTACTTCTAAGAAAATCTAGTAGCACCTGGAATCGAAGCCTGGACCTCTAGATCTGTGGGCAGGAACTCTGACCACTAGACCATAGAAGCGGTCTGTAATCCTACCATAAGATGATATAAATTCTCGGTACTCAAAGAGTATCGAAAATGCTCGGTAGTTCATTCTTCGTAATTGTAACAACTCATATCATCTGAAAGTTAGTGTTGATGGTACATTAATATGCAAACTATTATTATTATTATTATTATTATTAATATTATTAGAGGGGCTGGGTTTCCCCATGCACTTAGACCAGTTATTGGTCCACTGTGCGTCCCCCTTTAATTTATACTGTCTCCATACCCTACCGGTACTGGTGCGCGCTATCAGCCCCGTTCAGCCAACGAGGTCGGCCCTCGGTACCTGATATTTCCCCCATCCACCAGAGGCATTGGAAACTACTTGGGCGGGAAATGTGTTGCCTAATTTTGCTCAGAGGTCTCCTAGAGACATGAGGATCTTTTACGTGCCGTAAATCTACGTCACGGGATCCACGGCTTACTATCAGGTCATTGATCTCATTGCATCTACAGTTGATGTTTCCGGAACTTGACCTTCTGTTTCAGTCAGACTAGGGTTTTATGGACTATGTCAGTTATATTATGCATGTTCATTGGTGCAAGGTCTCGTTCACGTGGCGTTTAAAGTTTCGCCTTAAATCCCAGAGGTGATTCATGTCGTGTCAAGTTTACGTGTTCTGTAGTGCCTTGGTTATGATGTCCGGAGAAAGGGACTAGCTCTATCGATTGTGCCCAACCGAGCATGGGTTTCACCTGAGGACGGAGACATTTTTTAAATAAAAAAGAAGAAGAAGAAGAATAATGTCGAAAGAGCCAATCATTGTGTCATATTGGCACATTCATTCGGTACATCAAATTTCTCTCAGAAATAAATTGGAGATTCTTTTTAGGGGTTTATAAAGACAGGAACATATTTCAGTGTCCTTTGTGGGATATGGGAGTAAATCATCCCGAATTTTGGTAGAGAAACCGTCTGAAATCTGCTTGGAAAACATAAAATTGAATGGGAAGATGACATTAAGATGGATGTTACGGAAATAACTTTGGAGAATTGGAACTGAAGAGAATGAGACCCGAATCCTGTGCAATGTCGGACCTTGTTGTCACGTGTATTAGTGGCCAGTAGACGGGGTCTGGAATGGTGAATCATTTTATTGGATATTCACTAGTCGTAACCACAAATAATTATAGCAATTGCAAGATTTCTGTAATTATAACACGTAAATAAAGTCTTCTATATTTGCTTTAACTAGTCGCTGCTAGGTAACAGACCTAAGCACTGTCTATTCCTATGCGAAGTTTTCCCTATCCGTTTCCTTGCAACGGATTTTAACACAGGAACTATAGCTGTCACACTCCAGATGTCACTGCACTACATCACACGTGAAGTTTTCCAATCACACGTTAATTCGTCAACTTCTAATTCTTCTTAAACTACGAACTTCCCAAGCTACACGTTTTACGTGAAAGGAGATATCACCTTCACTTACTTTTTATTTGTTCAGGTCTATCGTGGTCTTACAATATAGACTTGCCTCTTGGAAAATGTTACTTTTCCTACCCCTACTAGTAATCTTAAGGACTTCTCGTTGTTTGGTGTTCGTTCCTCTAACAAACACTGTCCTTCTGCTCGGTGCGCCTGCGCTGCCAACGCGGTGGGTAAAGATCTCGACATATCTGCAATATGTACGGTTTCTCTCAATCACATTCTATAATCTTCCACCTAAAATTGTTAATATTTAAGGCTCTGGGTTATGTAGTTGTTACGTTCTTAGTGTGTTTCTCTTAATCTCTCTTTTTGTTTGGTCACTTCTTTTGTATTAACGCGTTTTCTTTGTCGAGTGCTGCTTATGGTTTGTCTCTCAGCTGTTGGCAAGCGCATCAGGACGTGGACTTAATTAATATCATTACTTTCACATCAAGCATTATAATATGTATTGCATCTTTGTCAATGTATATATTTTCCTTTCTCGCCTCTAAACAATTATCTAATTTTATTATTATTATTCTCACCTACTAAACTGTAACTTTACTATTTATTATAATTGCATTATCATCATGCTCATTACTCAGCTCTCATAAATTGCCTTGTTCTGTACTCGAATTTGTTTTCTTTTATTTGCTCTCATTCTTGCTCACTTTGTAATTGGTCATTGGGCTGCTACATTAGCACGCAAATAAATACTAATTGAATTGAATTATCATCGTCATTTTCATCACAATAATTTTAATTAAAACACATTATTTTTCCCATATTATCCAGCTGATTACTGGCGCAACGATATAAACTCTGTCCGTTTGTGGATTGAGATCAATTTGTTTGAGTTACCAGAAAGAAATCCATGCTCGGCCCTCACAAACTGATTCTGTCGGCGTGCGCAAAGGACGTACTGATTGGCTGAATCTCTCTGTTTCCTTAGGTCCTTAATTAAAAATTTATTGACTAATAAAAGATTAAGTGCGATTGACTCCAATTACTTTCGCGATCGGCAAGTTGATTGCCATTAACGTGCGAAAGAGTGATCCCATTTCTGTTGCGTGTTTCTTTTGCACCGTGTGCGGCTTTGCAACTGCTGTACAGACTAATGGTAATATTACTTCCACAAAACAATTTCATATAATCTCTCACTTTCAGTCTATTAAAGCCTCTAAATTACCCACTTATTGACATAATCATCTGCTTATTATCAGAAGCACTTTGTTATACAGTTATTATCCTAGTCTCTTGACTGTTCACACAATGATTAGGTTACTCACACCCTGACAAAATAACTAATACCGTAATCATTTTCTAAATTAGTTAATAATACATCCATTGCCATGACAATAGATCGCTATACCTGTTTTTAAATACGCAGGGTCCTATTTGAATGGGCTTGTCTGAACAGATAAATAAATACAAACAAGACGATGGATGACGATACTATGCTGTAAACCGGGAAGTCGCTGGTTCGATCCCCGATGAGGTCATAGGATTCTTCAGTTTATGTGATCCCTCCAGCCCTGGAGTCAACTCAGCCTCTAATTGAGTACAAGGAATCTTCCTGGGGGTAAAAGGCGGCCGGTGCGGAAGGCTACAACCTTACCACCATCTGTGAGCCGATTGTCTAAAAAATGTGGGATCCTCGACATCTCTCAACCCTGTGGGCCTCCACGGCCTGTTACAGGGATAGCTTTATCTTTCTTTTTAAAGATGGATGATGTCGAAGAACACAATAATTTGCGCATTATTTTAGTTGAATCTCAGTGAACAATCTCTGTTGGGACGTGGCGCCATGCGTTCTGGTAGAACTTTACCGACTTTTCCGGAAGTAGTGACGGTTATGGGAACATCAATCTCAAAAAACTGTTCGGATGTCGGTATTCCGTTTTATTAGGGAAAGGTCGATAAAGAAATAAATTCATGTCAATAAATAAATACTCCTCTATGTATATAATTTTTTAATTCGCTTAGTGGGTGGTGGAGTCCAGCTGGGGCCACTCGGAACGGCGGCCACTGATTGGCTTATTGTACCTGCCCCGGGTGATTATGATGATGAAGAATTTGGTGGAATGAAGATTGGCAGGGGAAACCGAAGTACTCGGAGAAAACCCGCCCCAGTGCCACTTTTTTTTTCCTTAGCACTATAGCCCCAGTGGACCCAGCCCTACCTCCATGAACTTCTCCGTTCACTTCGGTTTTTCTTGATCTTAGACATACGGTAGGACTCCTTGGGCGGGTGACCAGCTCGTCGCAAGCCCTCTACCTGTACACAAACACAGAAAAACGCACACACACAAACTAAACCTCCATGCCCTGAGTGAGATTCGAACCGACGATCCCGGTTTCCAAGCGAGCGAAGACAGACCATGCCTTAGACCGCTCTGCTACCGTGACCGGCTGCAGNATATATATATATATATATATTTTACAGCATCATTCATACATTTTACGACTGAACACAGGGAAACTTAGGCCCTGTTTCTGTCAGTCGACATTTTTGTTTCGTTCGTATGCTTTCGGTACTCAGTACACGCTGTATAGTTGCATATCGCAGGAATAAAATGTTAAATTTACAGGATTTTCCACTGAACAGGTTTATTGCAATTTTATTGTAACTGGAAAATGTGACAAGCTCGTACCCAAGGGACGAAGTATGCGTACAAGGGCATTTGTTACCACAGCAAACACTACAACTTTACCATTTACGAAAATGGCGTAATATATGTACATGCAATATGAGATAGTCAATTCATATTTTTATGTTGCTTTTCAATCAAGTAAGAGCAGGAGCTGAAATTTGTGTATATCTCATTCGCTTAAGTGTTCATTTATCGCAGGAATAAATTTACTTTTGCGTGTTGTGACATATCTGCTGAAAGTCGGAATTGTGAAGCCAGCAGAGACAGCCGTTGCTGGGGAACGGCTCTGCAAACACCCCCGTTAATAGGTAATAATAAAATGATCAGAGATACAACAATGAAACACGTCACTCCAAGACACTTCACCAATGGAAGTACCGCTGGAAACGGTGTCTTCTTTGCGGTACGCCCCGATAGCTATGTCACTCAACAATAGAAAAGTTGGTAACAGTGTTTCCTGTGTGGCCCGTGTAGGGGCTATATAACGAGGACTAGCTATCTTTACGATACACTCTGGAGGCGGCAGTTAGAAGAGTAGGAGTTTGGTGTGAGATGGACGCCAGCCTGCGGGGACGTTTACCCGGGAGAAGACGAACGTTCACTGTTGGATGACGTTAGCAAGCAGCACAGTGAATAGCGTGACTGAGAACACTAGTCTGTGTGTGCGTGATGGTTATCTGTAAAGTGTAGTTACGAGGTTTAAGAATTAAGTAAATCGAATTACCAATCCGAACCCCATCTATAGGCACTCTATCATGCGACAATATTTTTCAGAGTTAGTAATTATTTTCCCATTGTTATTTTGTTGGGAATTTATAGTTCAGAGTTCAACATACAATGCGTAAGCCTGCAGATTCTCTCTACTCTAAATTTGTCTTGCGTAAACAGAAATATTCTCACCATCGCCATGTTTGTATTTGTTGACGTACAAGCAATGTTTCATGTGTGATGTGCGGAAATGTCTATGATCTATTTCCGTACTAAATCCAATATTTCTAATTACAGTAATTAGTTAGTTATCTTCATAAAGCCGAAAGGGGAAGATAATTCCTCATAGCCGCCTCGTTGTTATCTTATATTCGATCAAAATTTATTTATAACACGTTGCGTATCTTTGCAAAATTTGTTATCGTACAATTTTTCATAGCCCTAAAGTTATTTCCTCATACCATCCTTCGCCTGCCACGAAGTTTGGGGATGACACCCACACTTTTCGTAAAAATCGGTTCCCTGGTTCTGAAGTTGGATTTGGGGACACACAGACAGCATGACGATATAATAAGCCTAATTCCTGAAAGCAATTCTATAAACTGTTTAAAAAGGAAGCTTGCGTAAATGATTTGTCTCTTTTAGTTCGAGTAATGGAAGAATTCGATCACAGAACACACAAAAACGAATGTGTGAGTCAAGGCGCAAGTGGGCCTCCAATAAAGAAATTGAGTGATTTGTCACTGAACAACTAACAGATAGAGATGATTATACCAGACGCACTTTGCCTTTAAACTGACGTGCTTACTTATTATTATTATTATTATTATTATTATTATTATTGGAAGGGGTGGGTTTACCCATGCACCGCGACCAGTTATTGATCTATTTGACGTCCCCCTTTGATATTCTACCAGTCTCCATACCCTACCGGTACTGGTGCGTGCTATCAGCCCCGTTGAGCGAACGAGGTCGGCCCTCGGTACCTTGATACTTCCACCATCTACCAGAGGCGTTGGAAACTACTTGGGCGGGAAATTGTTGCCTAATTTAGCTCAGAGGTCTCCTAGAGACATGAGGTTCTTTTACATGCCGTAAATCTACGACACGGGACACACGGCTTAAAGTCCCTCCCGGAGGACTTGTTCCCTGAATTTTTCCGCCCTTAAAAATTCCACGACCTCCGCCGTGTTTGAACCCGCGTACCTTGAGTCATGAGGTGGGAACGTTACCCCTAGACTACGGAGGCCGCTGACCTTATTACTTTACTTCGATTTGTCAGAGAGACTTGGTATTTAAAGTATTTTACCAGTAATTGCACTAATTTAGCTGGAAATCTTAATAAAAGAGATAAATCGGGAGACAAAAGCTTTGATGGGAGAACGTTGTTATAATTGAAATAAAAAAAATAGGGTCTGAGGATATGAATTGGATTTCTCTGGCTCACCATAGGAACCTCTTTTTGTGAACAAAACTGTGAATCCTCTGATTCCATAGAAGACGGGGATTTTGATGATCTGAGCAACTACTAAAACTAAAAACTAAACTCCGTGATTTTAGTCCGCAAGCGAAATATACCGACCGAACGACCGCCGCTTGTCGGAGAAGTTTAACTACTAACATTTGAAAACTGATTCCGTTACATTGAGGTTTCTCTCCAAGCCATGTTTTTTCAATATTCGTAAAACGTTTAAACATAAATTTGGCATAAATAGTGTAGGACATTGACGTTTAGAATATTAAATCTTAGATGTTAATTTTCTCCATGATATATTTTTATTTATTTAGTCTTTAAGTAATTGAAACTATGCTTTCTTATCTCTGTTCGGAGATCCTTACATTCTGTTTGAACCCCAACAAAAACAGGCCACATCCGTTCACTGGGCTTCGAACGGCAATACAGGCCTATAACAACGAGGCCCATGGCGTAAACTAGAAGCCTATCGATTAGTCTGCAGGGAACAATCGATTAGCTCTGTAGAGAAGCGCAGTTCCTCTCTTTCTCTCTTTGTTATTATTGTATAGCTTCCTCTTTCTTTTCCCCCTTTTCGGATATATACATCCACCGAAATGTCACCCACAGCCAGAACACATTAGATGCTCTTGAGTCAGCCGTCACGGGTCTCCGCTTTGGGGTGAAGTGAAGGGAAGCGCGTGGAGGTAGCAGCGACACAGCTCGTAACATTATTTGTGAGAAATAACTCCCAAACCAGACTACTACTCTGTAATGTAACAAGCTGCTTGTTTTGAAAATTCAAAGGGGTCCTGTCGTAACTGGAAATAAGGGTGATTGTGTTTCCCCAATTGCCTTTCGGAAGCGAGAAAACAGCAGAATACCTTGTATTAGCCCTGTAAACAGAATTAGATTCGACATCTGATATGTTGATAAACTGGCGAAGAGAAATATGATATTCTCATATTGGAGTATATATTGATAATTACATGATATCAAATTACTTAGCTCAGTGAATACATTTTTTTGTTTCTGTTTTGATATAGTACGGAGAACAGACATTAATTACGACCTGTATCAATCGGGTAGACTCTCACATGTCGTTTCGAGAAGAAATAGTAACAGCCCCTTTCGTTTCGAAATTTCACATAGCGTATGTCATGAATTCTGCGTCTGTGCAAAAAAATAATTTACAAACCGTTGCAGTATCTTAATATGTCAACAGGATGTAGGGAATACATTCACGAGTAAATTATATTGTTACATGTAGGGTGGAAATTGGAAGGTGCTATGGCATGGAAATGAATGTGGAAAAACAAAAGTAATGAAAATTTCAAGACAACCAACCCCAGTCACAATAAAGATAGACCAAAAACAACTGGAGAATGTGAAATGTTTTAAATATTTGGGTAGCTTATTAACAGATGATGGAAGGTGTACTAGTGAAATTAAATCCAGGATTGCCATGACAAAAGCTGCATTTAGCAAGAAGAAGAATCTTTTTACCAGCAAACTGGACTTAAATTTGAGGAAGAAACTAGTGAAATGATACATTTGGAGCATAGCTCTGTATGGGGCTGAAACATGGACACTTAGGGCAGTAGATCAGAAACATCTGGAAGGTTTCGAGATGTGGTGTTGGAGAAGGATGGAGAAGATCAGTTGGACCGATTATATGAGAAATGAAGAAGTGTTAATTAGAGTCAGTGA
>NW_019735562.1:269793-341878 GCF_002891405.2 Cryptotermes secundus | reverse complement strand
TGATGATGATGATGATGATGATGATGATGTAGGGTGGTACGCGTGACAAAAATAATGGGTTCTAGATGGGATTTTTGGATTTATTAGCACTTCGGTCACAATTTCGTAATTACAATTAATATAATGCTATAGCTCATTTACACGGTTTACAGTTCACCGTTGCACACCATCTAAGATTCTCTGTCTTCACTAGTCGTCTCCTGGCGACGGATCTCAACACAGAAACTAGCACTTCAAATCATATGAAGTCCTCTTGCTATTTCGTCTTCGGTCACTCTGGAACCTCGGAACTAATTCTTCTGGACTCACTCCTCCAGATTCAGACTGACTCGTAACTCCCCTGAAAGACTTTTGTCACGGAAAACACCATCTCTATTGTTGATGGCGTCACTTCATTCATAGCACGCTCCGATACGCGGAAATGTGTTAAATGATCCGTTGCCTAGAAACGGATTGCATAACCCCGCTATTCTACTGTTGTTTGGCGCAGACCGCATAAAAACACAGCATCATCTATTGTTGCGTAACCTAGCAACGGACCGTTTATCAAGAATCTGTCTGCGCGGGAACATTTTTACCAACATGTTGCATGGCAATGGGTGTACATGTAACTATATCTAAATATAATGGTCTTATTTATTGATCATTCATTGGGCAAGGTATCAAAAAGCTGACACTGACTATTTTTAACATAAAACCTTAAATGTTAACCTTGAAATTTGATCATATTCACCAGAAATCTAAATAGTAGCTGTACACTGATCGTGAGTGTTGTTCAAATAGAACCTAATCAGAGAATTTCCTGGTCGGAGGGGGTAGAAACTGTTAAAAGCATGCCCGATATTCATTGCAGTAGAGATTCCATTGATGTATCAGCCGACGGATTCCTCCCTCCTGCGCTCCTCCTGGAACCAGTGCACCAATGTGGCCGTTATGTTTTGTACAGCCTGAATGTGTATCTTATAAGTACATCGTAGTTTCTTTCAGTGAGCTGAACACCTGAACTGGTTTGATTTGAAAACAATCATATAATTTTATAGGAAAGTAAATGTAGTTTCGAGTGAACGGGAGGTCATCATGTGGTCAGAAAAATGGACCATACCCTATGATACCTAGGAAAGTGCGACATTTTGTTATGAAGTTACCCTCTAAACCATCGTAGGCAATGTGAAAATTTTGAGAATAATTTTTTGGGGGGCAGTTTAGCAAAGGGAACGTCTTCAAGAGTTTAAGCAGATTAGTCGCCTTGTAAAATATAACGGATTTCTTTATTTCGATTAAAGAGAACATAAACTCATGCCCCTTTCTTTTTCTCCGATTTAATTTTGTATGCTTATTCTATAGTTCATCATATTCTCTACGAGGTAGCTACACGATATTTTAGTGTAAAACGACCATTTAATTGTTCTTCCATTATACATTCTACTGTCAGCTGTCGACTTCAAATATGAGAGTCATAGAATTTAAATTTCGTCGATTTGGACATGACATCACGGATTTGTACAGACAAGTCTGGGCTACGTCACTCAGGAGTTGACAGCTTTAGCAATTGCATGGAAATGTTGGTAATCTGAATTGTCCTGGATTTAAAATTGTTACTTTTTGATATTTGGAACCTCCATACAATAAAGTGACTGAGTAGAGTGTGGGTAGACCGCAGTTCAGTTCCCATGAGCAGAAATTTTACCTTCGCCACAGCGTCGAGGCTGGCCCTTGGGTCCACTAGGCCTTCTATCTAATGGATGTCGGTAGCTTCTTCTCTGGAAGTAGAGCGGCTGAAGCATGAAGCTGACCAGTCACCTCCGTCTAGAGTGGAAGTCCCCACACGCCTCCATGGCCTAGTGCATAAGCAGAGCGCCAACATTACTTCCTTTAGCTTTGTTTTGTGTAGGTGGATAATTCTTAAAATTTTGTGATTTTGTAAAAAGTTTACCAGCTTTTCGTCGATTAGTTTGCGAGCCAAGTTTATCCTATCAGTTTTCCTAACAGTAAAGCTACACACGTTCAGGAACTCACCTCCCTCAGCGATAAATTAACATTTTCTGCAAATGCACAAAACAGTGTTAAACAGCGGACAACGGAAGCTGAAGAAGTGACCGTTTCGTAAATCAGAACCAAGTCAGTCGCAATGGAAGAGAAGACACTCGTAGTCCAGTAAGGAATGGAGCGAGTCGTAGTCACTCATTGCCTTTGAGCTGTTGTCACTGATTATAATTGTAACAAAAGTGTCAATAAATTCAGTCATATAATCCAAAATCCATTGTTATTTGTCACGCAAATCCCGACACGTGACAATATTAACAAATTGTAATAATATACAATTTAGTCTGTATGAGTGAGAAGCTTTGTCTCTGACATTAAGGGAAGAACAGAGACTGAGGGTGTATACAGCTATGAAGAGGGTGCTGAGGAGAACGTCTGGATATAAGCAGGATGAAATAATAAGATGTTGAAGAAAACAGCATAATCAGGGGTTTCAAAATTTTTATTCTTCTCTAAATATAATTCGAATAATGGAGGAGAATGAGATGAGCAGAGCATGTAGCAAGAATGGGAGAACCGATGAACGCATACAGAGTTTTAGTAGGACAGGAAGAATGGAAGAGGCCAGTAGGAAGACTTAAACATAGACGAGGGAATACTATTACAATTCATCTTCGAGAAATAAGATTGAGTGATATGGAAAGGATTTATATGTCTCAGTATGTGGATTATTAGCGGGATTTTGTGAACACGGCACTGAAGTTTTTGGATCCATAAAATTTTGGAAATTATTGAGGAGTTGAGCGACTGGCGGCTTGTCAGAAAGGCCTGAACTCCGTGGAGTTAGTTTGTTAATAATATTCTCATATTTTGCCTGAAATATCTAAACAAGCCAAATTTTAGTTTAAAATATGAGGAATTTATGTTTTTATGTCACGACAAAGTTGTTTTAATAAAATAATTAAATGTGTCCAAACGAAACCGACTCAGTGATATCACTCCCTCACTGCAACAAAACCAAACTCACTCACATACGTGTACATATGACCCACCGCGAGTCAAAGACCAGAAGGTAGAGCAGCTACCAGATAACTTTCTGCCAGAAGTTTGTCTGTGCCATTTTGTATAAATGCATAGGTGCATACCCGTATACGTGTTTGTGTTGTATGCACGGAAGTTTTCGGATTGCTTTCAAGAGTGTAATAAGCTTACATATTTGGTGAAGTCTTAATATCCAGTTCTGTGGTGCGCTCTAAAGAGTGATTAAATAAGCAGGAAGTTCTGGGAAGAACTAATCACCTAGTTCCCTTTTGCACGACACGGACTTCATAGAAAACAAACACATTAGAGAGGATACAGAGACATAGACAGCAAGGTGCTCCCATAAGTTTCCTTTTATTTTTTAAAAATAAGGGAACTAGGATAAAAATTTTATGAAGGGCACAAGTTGAGTAAAGTATGCCAATGTGATGTAGTTATATTAAGGCCCAGTGTTTTCACTGTATAAGGAGTACACTGAAGCTTTTAACACTCTTCGCAAGAGAGAAAATATACAACTATAAATTCTTTTGGCATAAATGAAATTTGACTTTCCTTCAGCCGTTCTAATTGAGCAAAAGAAAGAGTGAATGTGTCCCTCTGCTTAATTAACTAAGCATCGCGTAATGGGGAGTGGAGGTGTAGCTCCACCATTCTTGATCTCGGCACTAGATGGAGGTGAGCTGTCAGCTTCGCTCCCCGGCAGCTTTACTACCAGGAAACAGCCTACTGTACGTATTGGAGAGGGTTGGTGGCTCCAAGACCTGGTTCGAACACTGTGAAGAAGAGAAAAGTCTCCTACTTCTACCGGGAATCGAACTATGGCCATCCAGCTCATAACCCGTCACTATAATAAATGTGCTATACCGGTTCCAGTTCTTATTGAGCATTAAATAAATATTCCTGTAACAAAATAGCAAACATTATGACAAAGTGAAATATCCATATAAAATTGAACTAATGTTGTATTTTAGCGTCCTGTTGCACGGATTCTCGTCCATGATATGTATGTAAAGGCCGTCTTGTAGTGCACTCAATCTCACATGGCACTTCACTACATGTTTCGGCATCACTGTGCCATCCTCAGGTGTGTTACTCACGTCAAGCTATTGCATTGCTCGCCATCATGTGTCGTTTATAAAATTATCTAAAATGCACACTCTTTACTAACTATAATAAAATTTATATATATCAAAATTTGTTAATATCCATCATCTTACACGTCTTAACTCAATGGAACTGTTGCTGACTGATTTCATGAAGTAAAAGTTTCAAACAAAGTTCCAGGTTCTCTAAGTAAAGTCAGGGTGAGAAAACTGTAACGTGGTTATGCAATGAGAATTAAAGGTAACCATGCAATGCAGACGGCGACCTTAGTCACATTAGCTTCTGTCCCGATTTACCTTATTCGTGTTGTTCGTGGAGCTCTTCAGGCGAATGCTGGAACAGTAGACTAAAATAGGCAAACGACGTTTCGGTCAAAAACTTCAGCTCCTCATCATTCAGAACCGTCTTTCTTCCTCATCTGTTACTGCGTGTCGGGTGCGGCTGAAACAGCGCATTTTAGAAACCTAAGAATCAATCATTCAACCAATCAAACTTACACGTCTGTCCTGTAAAGTACAGCTTCTGTATCATGTTATGATAAATATACGGGTATAGAGTATTATATATCGTGAATATATTATTTATCTTGTACTGAAAGAGGCTGGCTGGAATGTAGCATGGTAGCCTGAATGGAATATAATAGAAATGCATACAAAATATTATTCGCGAAACTTGAAAAGGAAAGAGCTCACTTGCGATAAATTGAGTTAAGTGAGTGGATAATATTAAACTGCGTCTTGAAGAAATGGGGCTTGAGAATGTGAAGTGGATTCTTGTAGTTGACAACAGGGATCAGTGGGGGACTCTTGTGAACACGGTAATGAAATTTCGGGTACCGTAAATGAAGGGGATTTTCTTGACTAGCAGAGCGATTATTAGAATTTCAAGAATACCAGTGAGCCATTTTTGGTGAAGAAATGTGAGAAGAATTTTACTGATATTAATCTTTTATTTTATATAATATATATCCGTCACAAATGCAACTCGTTATAGTCACTTTACTTCTTCCATCACAACATGTTTCGGCCGTACATCACCATCCAGGTGTCTACCACTAAGCTAAACTGCTGCACTTCTCCGTATATCAAAATTAAAAATCAGAATAGGTGAACCATAATTAATTTTAGTTGAAACCCGTTAAGTCTCATTCTTCGTGTGGGTGTCATACGGCCGAAACTTGTGAACGAAGAAGTGAAGTGACTAAACGAGTTGCATTAGTGACGGATATATATTATAAGAAATAAAAGATATATTGATGCAACAGGATGCTTAAATACAATATTATGATATTAATCTGCTTGAAATATTGTTTCCCTTCATACATTTCTGTACCGTAGCCTACTTCCTGGACTTTGTAAGATGAGGAACATTTCTGTTACAAATGAGAAGGAATTAAGCACGACCGTAGACAAAATATGCTTAGAAGAAGAAGGAAGACGATAAAATGGATAAATGGCTGTATAGAAAGAAGGCAAGAAACAGAAGACACATACTGCTGAGTAAAATCGAATTGTGTGTAAGTAGCATGAATGTATAACTTCTTTCGGACATACACACGTGAGATCTACCGTGCAGCGGGTCCGTTTGTTATAAGCAGTCTCAAGTGCAGCTGATTCCCTAGTTCAAGCGTAAAATCTCAAGTTCCCTTAGAACTACGTTATAAAGAGGTTATGTTGTGGAAATTGCTGTCTTCAGTGATGCGACGTGTGTAATGTGGTGAAGGTTATCGACGTTTCGGAGGAACATACTGACTCATTCTTCTGTGTCCAAGAGTAAGTCAGAGAAGCAAGTTAGCGCCTTTGACCTTGAAGTCGGAGGTAGCAGGTTCCTTCGAGATGTTTCTAAATTTCTACCAGACTTTACGGCACTGCCTCGAGAACATAAAATATTCTAACTTTATTTGTATGTGGCAATATACACACAGCTGTCTACTGAAATCATAAAAGAGTCGTTGAACCACTTTCCTTTTTTACTGACTGAAAAATAAAGTTCGAAGATACGCATCTCTTCATGCTCTCTGCGTAGTACGCGTTGTCATTCACCGGTGTGACGTAATCATTAAGCGGCCCTTCTACACATCGACCCAGATGCTTACGTCACCTGGTCACGTGAGTCGCTGTATGCGTGGGCAAATGGACTGTGGTGACTCTGTGTGCGCCGAATCCGTGACCGGATGCCAGAGAAATCACTGAACAAGTCACTTTTCTGCAGTAATGTAAGGGAGAAGTTTTAGACTAGTTAATATCTGTTTTTGTAAATGTTTGCTTGGAATAATGTTAGCATTGCGGTTATTCCCATATTTAATACAATTCCTTTATATCGTAACGAAAAATATAGGCTTATGACGCCATAGCATTCTGGTTCCAAATAATAATTTCAACATATTGACTAATTTATTTTGAACTCTGGATGGACTTTTTAACCCTGGATGCCACTTCACAACTTTGGTACCTATGGGTCTCTACGAAAGATAATCAGCTATTTGAGGTGATGTAAAAAGTAGATAATATTATGTTACATTAAAAGTACTGACTAAGATAACGAAACGAAAGCAAGAAATGAGGAGATGGTACCAGCGGAAATTTACTTGTTCACAGCGGATAGACGATACAGAGGAAACGACAGAAACAGTTTCCTCTGAGCGGTTACAGACTACACAAGGATGACAAATTAATTTTCTCATAACAGTTACAGGACACAGGAAGATGACAGGAAGGAGTTCCCTCAGAGCACTTGCAAGATACACAAGGAACGAATACATGCGTTTCTTCTGAGCGGTTACAGAATACTGAGGGCTGAAGAACTGAGCCTCCTCTGAGCGGTTGCAGGATGCAGAAGGATGAAGAACTGAGTCTCCTCTGAGCGGTTACAGAATACTGAGGGACGAAGAACTGAGCCTCCTCTGAGCGGTTGCAGGATGCAGAAGGATGAAGAACTGAGTCTCCTCTGAGCGGTTACAGAATACTGAGGGACGAAGAACTGAGCCTCCTCTGAGCGGTTGCAGGATGCAGAAGAATGAAGAACTGAGTCTCCTCTGATCGGTTGCAGGATGCAGAAGGATGAAGAACTGAGTCTACTCTGATCGGTTGAAAGATGCAGAAGGACGAAGAACTGAGCCTCCTCTGAGCGGTTGCAGGATGCAGAAGGATGAAGAACTTAGTAACCTCTGATCGGTTGCAGGATGCAGAAGAATGAAGAACTGGGTCTCCTCTGATCGGATGAAAGGTGCAGAAGGATGAAGAACTGAGTCTCCTCTGATCGGTTGAAAGATGCAGAACTGAGTCTCCTCTGATCGGTTGCAGAATACTGAGGGACGAAGAACTGAGCCTCCTCTGAGCGGTTGCAGGATGCAGAAGGATGAAGAACTTAGTAACCTCTGATCGGTTGCAGGATGCAGAAGAATGAAGAACTGAGTCTCCTCTGATCGGTTGAAAGATGCAAAAGGCTGAAGAACTGAGTCTCCTCTGATTGGTTGCAGGATGCAGAAGAATGAAGAACTGAGTCTCCTCTGATCGATTGAAAGATGCAGAAGGCTGAAGAACTGAGTCTCCTCTGATCGGTTGAAAGATGCAGAAGAAAGAAGAACTGAGTCTCCTCTGATCGGTTGAAAGATGCAGAAGGATGAAGGACTTAATATCCTTTGAGCGGTTGCAGGATACAGAAGGATGAAGAGCTGACACCTGTATCGATTTGACACCGCGTCCGTCATCCAAGTTATTTTCGGAACTGCTTCTACTGGAATGTATAAAATTGTCGTCGATTTCCACAGAGACTCCTGAGACAGAAAGTAAAGTTTTCGTGTTTTGTGAGTTCCCCAGTAATACGAGACAAATTTTGGGATCGAAATTTGTTATATTGTCTAGGGTTTCCTCAGAGGCACTCCTGGCATTATACTACTGTCATATGATGAAGGAAACAGAACCAGTTTCCGAAAGACTGATGTTTAAAGAGATGGTAAAGGAGCTGTGTGCAATGTATTTCCCGAAATGATTGTTATACACTGTCGTTAGAAACATTTGTATTCAGCACCGGTCTTAAAGGAGCCGGGATAGCTCCATCTGTATAGAACTGTGCTACTGGCTTGACTTCCGAGGTATTTGGGTTCTATTCCCGGCAGGAGAGAAAGAATTTCCTCCTTAGCCCTCCTGGAGCCCAACCACCGTCTTGTCCAGTGGGTTCCGAGCGAATTTTCTCCAGGGATGAAACGGCCGAAGCATGAAACTGACAACTCATTTCCATGTAATGTCGAGGTTAAGAATGAATGGAAGTATGCCTTCACTTCCCCATAAGTCTTCATGGCGTGGTGCTTAACTAATTAAGCACAGGGACAACTTTACCTTTTACGGCATTAATATCGATTCTGTATCACTGATCTCCACAGGGTATCAAATGATTACAATTCCTGAAAGTATTTCGTTATGGTAACGTTCTATACCGCTAAAAATATCGGAATCTGTTTGAAGTACTTATATACACAATTATAATGCGCGTGCTTTTATTACCCCTGCTCTTGTATGGTTGTTATATACCTCGTCTGGAAACATGACGTGTGCCAGTTTAAATTCGCTCCTGAGTGTACTCACGACTTGTATATTTGTTTGTGGATGACTGGGTATATGTTTTGAATACTGTATGTATCTACATGAATGTCGTGTATCTGTGTGTGTGTGTGTGTGCGTGCGTGCGCGTGGCCTACATTAGCCAAACCAGACCAACCTGGTCCCCTCGTGACGTCACGTCGGCATGCAGCTCCTGTGTATCGATTTCCCGCCATGCTTTACGAGACTTGATTCAACCCCTCTCATCTCTCCCCGGTCTCCTACCTACACCCCTCTCTGGCGGATGACGCGTACTACGAGGCGTAGTAAGGCACGGGAGTGACCAGTGCACTTGGAATCCGCATTGCTCTGTATCTTGCATTGAGATCTGATTACATTGCTCAAATACACCTCGACGAATGCATTAAGTTGCGTCTCTTCTGCCTGTAGAATCTTCCCATAACACCACATCTCCAGGCTACTACAACCTCGACGAATGCATTAAGTTGCGTCTCTTCTGCCTGTAGAACCTTCTCACAACACCACATCTCCAGGCTACTACAACATCGACGAATGCATCAAGTTGCGTCTCTTCTGCCTGTAGAACCTTCTCATAACATCACATCTCCAGGCTACTACAACATCGACGAATGCATTAAGTTGCGTCTCTTCTGCCTGTAGAACCTTCTCACAACACCACATCTCCAGGCTACTACAACATCGACGAATGCATCAAGTTGCGTCTCTTCTGCCTGTAGAACTTTCTCACAACACCACATCTCCAGGCTACTAAAACTTCCCTCACAACTTAGCATTATGCTCTTCAAGCGACAGTTTCAGTACGGTTTTTGCTGTAATAAATTGACAGATTGTTCTTTGTCCTAGTAACCGGTCTAACAGCTATAACCGGTTTACAAATATATATATCTCAAGTCAAGGTGGATGAGATGGGCATGGCATGTAGCACGAATGCGTACAAACAGAAGTGCATATAGAATATTGATGGGAAAGCCAGAAGGAAAGAGACCACTGGGAAGATCAAGGCGTAGGTGGGTGGACAATATTAAAATGGATAGGATGGGTTGATATGTACTGGATTGTTCTGGCTCAGGTTAGGGACCAATGGATGGCCCTTTTGAACACGGCAATACAAATTTCGGGTTCCATAAAATGTTAGGAAATTATTGGATAGCTGCGCAACTGGTGGTTTCTCAAGAAGGGCTCAGTTACACGAGTTAGTCACCTTGTAAAATAGCACCCAAAAACGTCACAGCCATTTCCTTCCACATCTTTCCGAAATCATTCATAATCATAAGACCATATATAAACTACAGGGCTGACAAAGTGTCGTTAAATTGCCGAGGGACACTAACAGTCGGACTGCCATTTCAGTCGCAATGTCCGTTACTCAGTTAATCTGGACAGGTAGTAGCAGGAAGGCGAGTTGCGGTCATCGGGCCCGGCTGTTGCGATATTAACATGGCCTCTTGTTATTTTTACTTAGTTACATGCACCTGGTTGTAGGAAAGGTCCTGCAATCGCAAAAGAAAAAAGATTTTGACAGAAATGAAAATTCTGAGATCTATTAACCCAGCACATAGTCCTAGATAGGCCTATAGGTATGCGAAGTCTAGTGGCGCCCCCTGTAGATTATGTTCCATTCGTGACAATACCAATCCGAGTTCAGAATTATATATCTGAATTAATTATTAATAATTTTATTTTATATAGGGATATTTTATCATCTATAAATTATTGGCAGTGAACATGAATAATTGATGGATATTTAACAAAGTTTAAGTACTGAATTTTTCACGCTGACCACTCCTTCCTTCTGTCACTTCAAAATAGCTCTATCTGATCATCGGGTGAAAATATTTGTTTATCCCCGAACTAAACATATCGATCACAGTGGCCAGGGGTCTAAGGCATGAACTGTCTTTACTCGCTCGAATATTGGGTTCGTGGGTTCGAATCCTACGCAAGGTATGGATGTTTGCGTTTATTCAGTGTCTGTGTGTAGGTATCAGTCTTACGTCGTGCTGATCCCCCGTCCAAGGAGCCCTATCAACTGTCTGAGATTAAGAAACTCAAGTGAAACGAAGCGTTTCACGGCTGCCCTATGCTCCAAATGTGAGCAACAGGAATACAGATAGATAGAGAGATAAGAAGCGAACTTAGTAAAATATAAAAAATAAGAGGCAATAGACAGGGTATTTGGTATAGAGTTCATTAATTTTGTCTGTCTTGAAAGCATCACAAGCAAATAAATTTGGGCGAGTTAACTTTCAAATATTAAAAAAAATGGAGCAATGCTTTCGGTCAAAAATGTTGGGCAATGGCAGGCGTATCAAATTTCATTTTACAAGAAAGATTTGTCAGTGAGTGGACGAGGTCTCTCTCATCTCGCTAATCTGGAGAGAATTCTAAGAGGCTTAGTCACACAAAAACTTATAAATGTTTGTTTCTTTGTTACAGGTAAGTAAGAGTACCTTCCTCTCTTGTCTTTGAGCGAAAGCGTCACTGAAACCGAGTGAAACGGACCTCCTAGTTGAGCGTCTCAGTCAGCCTGTTCCATGAACTGAGTTACTGTCTTGGTAAGTTGGAGACCAACGTTTTTTATTTTATTTTTCGACATACTCACGTGTGTTTCACTTCAGAGAAGAAACTTCTGAAAAAGGTACAGTTATTCTAGAGTTGATCCATTTTTTTTTTTGGCTGATGACACAACGTGAAATTGGACTATATTGCCAACGTTTCTGAAGAAAATTCTGTGTCCATCTTTAGGGTCGTACTGTTTCTTCATGATATATTCAGGGAGAGAGGGAAAGAAACATATTGTGGTCACTATCAACTTTTGGAGAAAGAGAAGATGTGTGGCCCTTTGCGGAGCAATGAGAGATGTTAACAAAGAAGCCTGAGAAGGAGCCCCCTTACTTATGGAGCTGAGCCTTTCTTGAGGAGCCGCCAATTCTGCAGTTACTCAAGAATTTCCCAGCATTTTATGGAACCCGAAGGTTCATCACCGTGTTCACAAGAGCCCTCCATTGGTCCCTATCCTGAGCCAGATTTATCCAATCCATACCATCCCATCCTATCTCTCCAAAATCCATTGTAATATTGTCCACTCACCTACGCCTTGGTCTTCCCTGTGGTCTCTTTCCTTCTGGCTTTCCCACCAATATACTATACGCATTCATCGTCGCCCCCATTCGTGCTACATGACCTGCCCACCTCATCCTCAGAGAAGGAGCCCCCTATAAGGGCGGAACGGAAGGGAGCGTCAAGTTTCAGCGAAACATGGCGAACACTGACCACTCCCATAGCGCACAGTCATCCCAGAACCGGATAATCATCACAGCTGAATCACCGGGAAAGAATAAAAATGACAAAATCTATTTCGTTCCATCATTTGAAATGCGCCTTTCTCGCTGTGGGGTTCGACAAGGAGTTAGTACTTTTCTACATGATAAAAGAACCGCGAGCAGATTACTTGGATTTTTGGAGAAGTTTTTATTGTTGTAGTTATTGACTACAAGAGTCGTTATATTCATCCGATATATTCAGAATATTTATTACATATCGATGTATCGCATCGTCACGTTATTCTCTAGGGTCAGTGTTTGAAATTCGTCATATAAACTAAACTAACTGATTGCTGCTGGCTGAATAAAATATTTAACGCAGTCTGACGGTGCCGTGCCCTTCTGTTGTCGCTTTTTGAGACACTCCTCAAATACAGATAAATCGAAATGTGTGGTGTTGTCTGCATTGGAGAGAAAATATCTGGCCATTACGTTCCAAACCCATTAACATTCCTCCTTGTACTGGATGTCGCTGTCAAGTGGACAGAACTGCTGATCCGTGTTCGGCAACACCGTGAACATCTCGAACAGGAGACCTGTTGAAGAAAGCAGTCTTCTGGGATTTGGCACCGTGTATAAGTGGTGTTAACCGACGTTTCGGAGGAACGTATCGCCTCCATCTTCAGGGTAGAAGAAAATATAAGAATTCTGCAAGCGAAGAGACCGTGAGAACCGGTAAAAGCAGACAGTCTGCTTTTACCGGCGATACGTTCCTCCGAAACGTCGGTTAACACCACTTATACACGGTGCCAAATCCCAGAAGACTGCTTTCTTCATAGTCACCGCCGTGAAAGCCTCAAATCTTACAGGAGACCTGTTGTTCTGACTGATGTTTCTCTTGACATTTCTTAGTTCCTTGAGGAATATTAGGAGATAGTCCCTCATGTCAGACAATGTTTATTTCATTTTACATTCTCTTCAGTTCACTATTTAATAACAATCCTACAATTTGAATTAATGGATCTTAGAGAGATAGAATGGGATAGTATGGATTGGATCGATCTGGCTCAAGATAGGGACCAGTGGAGATCTCTTGTGAACTCGGTAATGAACCTTCGGGTTCCGTACAATGCTGAGCCCTTCTTAAGTAGCTGCACAATTGGTTCCTACAGAAGGGCTCAGCTCCTTGAGTAAGTAAGTAAGCAATCACTCACTCATGGAGCTGAGCCCTTCTTGAGAAGCCGCCAATTGTGCTGCTACTTAAGAAGAGCTCAGCATTGTACGTAACCCGAAGGTTCATTACCGTGTTCACAAGAGCCTTCAGTTGGGTTTGTAATACAAAACTTTATTATGAAAGCGTTCTGATAATTACTGAGGAAGGAGAATCACCAAGTCTGTGCGTAATACGATATCAAAGACAACAAATGTTATGTTCAGTGTTGAAATAAGATAAATTATATTCTTTTTGTTTTGGGGGAAGCAACATTTTTTTTCATCCTACCCATCTTCACTTGAGGGGGTACGCGGTAGCGTAGTTGGTTTAGGGGCTATGCTACGAGCCGGAAGGTCGCGTGTTCAAGTCCCGATGAGGTCATTGGATTTTTTCAGTTGACCTAATCCTTTCAGCCACACTAGGCCCTGGGATCGACTCAGCCTCTAACAGAAATGAGTACCAGGAATTAATTAAATAATTTTTCTGGGGAGTAAATGGCGGCCGGCGCGTAAGGCTGACAACATTACCGCCATCTATGAGCCGATTGTTTAGATAATGTGGGACCCTCAACGTCTCACAACCCTATGGGCCTTCACGGCCTGGTACAGGGATAGCTTTACTTTTTCTTTTTACCCAGCTTCACTTGCGCCACTATGCATTACACTCGAGTTCTCGTTCCAGGATTTTAAAGAAACAGGTTGTGAGGGCGCTCAGAGGCTTCATCAGGCTTAGAATAATTTCCGATGACGGGTTGTTGTTAAGGCGATAGTGGGCATTCGGGTTCATGAATATTGGAAAGCTTCCTGACAAGCTGGACGGCTATCAGCATATCAAGTAGAATTCTGCTCCATGGATCACTAAACATTGCAGTGGCCATGTTGCAGTCAATGTTTCGTCGCGGAAGCCGCCAGATGTTTCTATTACAGCAGCAAATACTCAGAAGTCGAAACGGGACCCGCTGAATAAAGTAAAGTGAAAATTTATTGTAATTCGAGAAGAGATCATTACATATTGATGAAAGTAATGGTTCTTTAAATGTCCCCGTGATATTCTGTCGTTGGTTGCTGCATTCCTCATTTCTTTCCTTGTTATACATATACACATCTCACTAACTGCTTTCATTTACAACATTCTCATATATTTTATTGCAAAAATATTTCGGTTATTTCAGTAATCTTCAAAGTAACTAGTGGACCCAAAGTAAGCTAAGCAAACAATGTGGAAGGCTTCTTTATTGAAAGCCATCACAACACAACAATAATAATGTATGTATGTAGTTTCAAATAATACTTTACTACATGTTTCGGTTTTCAAGAAGCCATCATCAGGTAAATACACTTCAAAATTTTAGCTATTGAATTATATGTTAATTACATGATATATAGTATTAAATTTTCCAAATAGTGTACAATAATATAAAATATAAAGTTACAATGAAAGTAAAAGTCTTAAAATGAACTACTTACATAATTAAATACAGTTAAAAGAAAGTATCAAGTATATACATATTATACTTATATTAAATAGTAACGCGGCATTTCAAAATAGGTAGTTGTAATCGTAGTAATATATGGTGGTGCTTATGCGGACATGCTGTATACACAGACGGTTGTTATGGTGCTCGGAGGTCTGTTCCTATATTGTACGTTATTATTTAATTTTGATTTCTATCTGACGGGCGCCTCCATTTATGTGTATATGTCCTATCAGCTGAAGAGATGATTATAAAAAAAATTGTGGAAGATGCATGTTGAGTTTACCGTATGTCCGATAGGGGTGGAACGTTGTCACGTGGACGCTCTGCCGCCGTGTGACAGCTGAGTATCTGCTGAGTCACAGTGGAACTGTTATGGCTGCTGCAAGAATTCTCGCGAATAGCGAGAGGTAAGGGAGACGGGAGCAAGTAAATGCGATGGGAAATTTAATTTGACGAAATATTGTTCGTTAAAAACTGGAAAAGAAAATCTGTATATAGAGAAGAATGTAGGAGATAGACGAAGATGCTTGGGAAGCAAAGTAAATTGAAGTTAGGAAGGATAAAGAAGAATGAGGACTGCAGATAGTATGAAGAAGGGGAGGGGAGATCTCCGAGTTGCAACTGATCTTCAACAAGAAAAGTCTCTAAATTCAGTTTCTTCAGAAACTTTGCATCACCGCTCGCTTGCACATATACATAGGGAGGCTGGGCTATCCGGTATGCTTGGAGGCGTAAGTAGAAATTCTCTTTTTCCGAGGAAAACTTTCCACATTTAACTTTCAATTAAGCTTCCCGTCCTTTTGCGTCCTACGTAAGTACCGGACAGCAAGGAGAAAGGAAAGACGGAGGAAGAGGGATGTCAAATTTGATGGAAGCTCAGCTTCCATTTTAAATGTCGAGTCGAGCGTAAGACAATTACGTTGTGCCACTGCGCTGATGTGCACCCTCCCACAATACCCCTTATCGGCCCCTGGAAAATTAGACATAGACATATACCAAATTTTCTGAGCTGTCTGCACCACTGTCGCCATCTTGGTTGCTGTAGATGCTGGTGTGGGAACTTTGTTTGCAGTTTCAGTGCAGGCTACCGAGTTTCTTATCTGACAAAATTATGAACTCTTTTCTTTTCATATTTCATTATCATATTCATACAGACGCTGGTAGCATTGCGAACCTGCAAGTTGCAATAGACGCTATTTCATAATTAAGACCGCCTCTATGGTCTAGTGGTCAGAGTTCCTGGCTACAGATCCAGAGGTCCCGGGTTCTATTCCCGGCGCTACCAGATTTTCTGAGAAGTAATGGGTCTGGAACGAGGTCCACTCAGCCTCGTGAGGATAATTGAGGAGCTATTTCAAGGAAATAGCATTTTCGTTCTAGAAAACTGAAATTAACGGCCGTGGGGATCCGTTGCGCTGACCACGCGACACCCTCTATCGGCAAAAAGTTTACACTAACTTCGCCGACAAGCGGCGGTAGCTTGGTCGGTATAGTTCGCTTGCGGACTACAGGCCATGGAGTTTTTTGTTTTGTTTTTGTATGGCCGGACATGTTAATGGTTGACATCGTTCTTCTGATCTCCCGTCAAAAGCCGTTGCCAGTTCGAGAGAATGAATAGTGTTTTGACAAAAGATTGCATTAAGTTAGATGCACCTTCGCTACAGAATTGTCTACTTTAAAGTTGGGCAGGGGTTCGTTATTTCTCTCTGTCTCTCTCTCTGTTTGTTCATATGTTGGTATTCGCATAAATTTGTTTACTTTGGAGAAATATAGTGATTTAAGGTTCTCGCAGCCGAGGTTATGGAAGGTACTGCCTTCTAGGATATAGCGCCGCGTAGCCCGTTGAAAGTCAACTGAAGTATCGCAGGACTATATCGCCTCCATCATCAGGGTCGAAGAATAAACCGAGGAAGAAACCAGTATGAAAGCAGGTTGCATGCAGGTGCTTATTCTTCGGTCCTGAAGATGGAGGCAATATGTTCCTCCGAAACATATGTTGACTTTCAACGAACTACACGACGCTATGTCCCTTAATATAGTGAATTTGATATTAGAGAAAATAGTGGAACAGTAATTATACTGAATTATTTTATATTTATTTATATATACAATCGTGTGAATAGAGATCATTTCTGCTTCTTTGAAGAAGGGATACACTTAACATTATCTTACGGAGTGCCACATTTGTATGAAGTCGGATTTATGTTGTTTTATTATGCGGACAAGAAGTAATAAAAGAAAATGCACTACATGTTTGTATATTATAAAAGACAAGCGCTAATAATAATAAGGGTTCAAAAGGAATCTCACCCGCAACTTTAATTCTTTTAAATAACTGGAATTTTAAATTTCACTGATCCTATAACTGTATCGTATAATACTTAAAAAGGATTAATGACTTTTATTAATTCGTATGAAGTCTAAAGTGAATTAGCCTTGATCTTCCTAGTGGTGTCCTTCCTTCTGGCTTTCCCACCGATATCCTACATGCATTTCTTTTCGCCCTCATTCGTGCTACATGCCCTGCCCACCTCATCCTCCTTGACCTGATCATTCTAATTATACTTGGAGAAGAGTACACGTTATGAAGCTCTGTATAGATAATTGAGGGGCTTATAAGTGTGTGTGAATTTATAAATTATTGAGGAAAAGCATGTGGAGCTCTGAGGATCTCTCTCATTAGTGAAATGCTTTGTAAATATAAGCAAGATCGTCGCAGTAGCCGAAACAACGTGGCAACTGCAAATGGAAGTATTCTCTCGGGAAACGAACCGTGAGGATATGCAAATCAGGTCGGGGTACTGGCAGCTGGTAACCATGACAACGGAATGGAACCTTCCGACACTTCGGGGTCTTGCTTTTAAACTCTTAAGCTTCCTCGTAACAGCGCAAGACCAGAGGTCAAATTGTATGATGGAAGGCGGGTCTTATGAGACGTAAATAAGCAGGGGCAGGAGAGCTGAAACAGGAGACTTTGTAGAGTTAAATAGATTAAATTGGTGATTGCGAGAGATATCAAAATCATAGCTGAAGCAATGGTATTTATTTAATCTAATTATTTCAATGGTAATTGCTTATTATTTTGTGTAAACCTACAGGAATTATTAAATTCGTTTTGCGAAAGATTCACTTTCTTAGGTTATGGCGGTAGTGAAGTTACGTGGTTGTATTGAAGGAATCCTGGCTGTATGAACCTGTCACATTATTATGTTACAATGAAACCCGCGCCTGTATAATTTCCACTAGGCAACACTGCCATACTCGTGTGCTTGTTACAGGAAATTAGAAATAAAATTCGAGAATGCCTGTGGTTTACCTCGCATTATCGTTTTTACCGTGTACCACTAAGCGACCTATTTTGTGTATCGTCACAGTGACTGGCTGCACTATCGGGATTTGAATCTGAACTTCAGCTTCGGCGTCTGGGTTCCACCCAGGCTCCCATTGCTATCTCAGGGATAAGATGACCGGTGCATGAGACTGAAGTTAAAATGGGGGTCACGCACAGACACGCCTCCACATAAACACGCACCCACCCAGCATGGTGATTCATAAGCCATTTTGGCTTGAAGGAAGAGGATTATTACAAATCCGAGTACATGTTGTGAAATCAAAAGACAACGCAGAAAGAATGGCATTACAAAAAGTCAGTCATAATGTTGTTATTTCTCGTAGAGAAATCCGAGGGCAGGTAATACGACTTGCAAGTAGCTGGCTGGATTAGCACATCAACACGAGTCTGTGAATGAATTCCCCACTAACTGATTCTCCCTGTGTCTTCGTTGCTTATACCACCCAATTTATTTATTTTACATATAGTATACAATTCAGGATTCCGAGAAACAAAATTTTATCCCATCGGCTAACTTATATTCTGATTTATATTTATTATTATTTATTATTTATTTATTATTTTATTTATATCCCTATAGCAGGCCGTGGAGGCCCATAGGGTTGTGCGTTGAGGAAAATTCCTGGTACTCATTTCTGTTAGAGGCCGAGTCGGCCCCAGGGCAATAGTGCGGCTGGAAGGATTAGGTTAATTTCTCCACATCAGGAATCACCATGTAACCGTTAGGTCTGTGACTGCACGTTATTGAAACTTCATTTCTGCGGACTTAAGCCCTTTGATTCCTTCCGGCCCTTTGAATATCGCTGTACTTGGCAGCCCTAACACCTTGTTTTGTGTTGCAAATATTGCCCTTTTGGGTTCCTCATAAACATCAGCATAATATAACAAAATCTCTTGCTCTGTCTAAGTAAAATCTCTTAGTGCGTGGATAATCCTGTGTTTCGGCGACTATTAGGCAGTGCCGTCCAGACGCCTGTGAACATTTCATCTCGTAAATATTTTATGTTGCTCTTGAATAAGACTGAATAGACACGTGCGCTCTTCCGGTTTTATTTGTTTTGATTTGACAGACCAGATTAGTACTCCATTTCTAGGTGTCCTTGCAGTTTTCAGTTCCGTGAGTTCACATATTTTCTGCTCTGGGAATTTCATATTTAATTAAAGCCAAAATAATGCTTGATTGCAAGCAGGAGCATGTAGATGCTGACGTCACCACGGTCTGCTGAGCCCTGCGTGGCATCAGAACTAATCATGGATGAATATTCATTAAATATTTCCCCCCCCTCTCTGGGGTCCACATAACCTCCTATTTAATGGGTACCGGGGGCCCTTTCCCTGGGGTGAAAGCGACCTGAGCGTGAATCTGACCACTCACCTACAACTAGTGCCGAGGTCAAGAAAATGTGGATCTATACATCTACTCCCCCATACGTCTTCATGGCGTAGTGCTTAATTAGATAAGCACAGTGGTAAATTATCTCAGTTCCCATGGCAAGTTCTTAATCATTTTTATTGGGAAGTAAAGAATATTTAAAGGCGTTGTATTTATTGTCATTATAATTTTGGGATCGGGATGGCTCAGTCGGTACAGCAACTAGGCTACAGGCTGGACGATTGGATTTTGATTCCAGGCAGGGAGAAGACATTCTTCAATTCCTTGTATGGTCTAGGTTGGATAGTGGGCCCAGCCATCCCCTCATTTAAGGGGTAACAGACGCTCCTGTCCTCGAGGTAAGACGGCAGGGGCGTGAAGCGTACTACTGACCTCCACCTAGTATCGAGGTAAAAAATGGTGGAACTATACCTCCACTCATAAATTTGCATGGCGTGATGCTTAATTGCATATTTGAGTACAGGGATACACTTTACCTTTATTATCAATTGCCCTAACTGGCTAGGTATGTCTGATTCCTTTTCAAAGATATGTTCAATTTGCCATTCTTCGAAAATTTCTCACCTTACATTTACTGTATTTAACGTTTAGACATCTTTTAAATTCCTTAATTCATAAAAGGATCGTGTCTCTTTTTCCAGGTGTATATGTGTGTGTGTATTGACCAGCTCTTGTATAAAACTATTTAAAACACATACATTTTCATCATACTTATACAGTTTAAATTTTGGAAAATAGAAAATTCGCAATCAGGTAGCTGTCACTTTGAAGAAATGTTCATCCTCATCTTGAAGTTTATACGAAAAAGGTACAAATAAACACACACATTCACTTTTGTATCTTTCTTGGTGATTCTAATAAGGAAATGCAATGTTTCCTTTGTTCTTTTTTAATTTAAAAATATGTAGGACCTCACCTTTTATAATTTCTTTTATTGCTAGTGGGGTGGGACCCAGTCCCTTGTACTGCGTCCACTTCTGGGCTATTGTACCAGTCCCAGATGATAGGTGAGGGTGATGGTGGAGCAATTGGAGAGCAATCGGAGAAAACCTGTCCCAACGCCACTTTGACCACCACAAATCCCACTTGACCAGTCCCAGGATCGAACCCGGGCCGTAGCGGTGGGAAACCAGCGACTAACCGCTTGAGCTATGGCGCGGCCCTCACCTTTTGTAACTCAGTTGTGTCGGTCTGAGAAACTCCAGCACAAGAAGAAGTAATCATCGTTAACAACGTAGAGCGTTGACAAATTGTTATATTTCCTGGAATGTTTCGTATCAAGATTAATGGAACAGGTGGTAGAACAGATTCTAATGGATGTTTCATTAAAGGATACTCTGTTCTTCTGAAATTACAGTGCATTCTGTGATAATAGAGTGATCATAAATGATGAATTATTGGGATCATCAGGTTGTTGCTTTAACTCCATAAACCTGCCTAGTAGCAACACAAAGGAAATCTCGAGTATAAAACTCTGACAGCACGTACTTCCGAAAGCCGAATAAAAGCGCAGGAAATCAGCGAATTTATGAGCCCAGTCTGGGAACAATCCATACGGAAGAAATGGGAAATACTTAACGTTTATACAAAATATGTTTCTTAAAAACGGGAATGTATTAACATCATTAAAATTTCTTCAGAACTCTGTCGCTTCTGGTAATAGTATTCTCACGTGTATGGGAGTACCCGTGACGAAAATATGAATTCTAGATCGCATGATTTGATTTATTGGCACTTCGGTTGTAAGTTTTCATAAGCACACTCGATTATAACGCTATCGCTGTTCTACACCTTTGCACACGCACTAGGATTCCCAGTCTTCATTGGTCGTTTCCTGGCAACGGATCTCAACACAGAAACTAGCACTTCAAATCACTATGAAGTCTTCTTGCCATTTCTTTTTCAATCACCCTGGAACATCGCAACTGGACTAAAACTCCGTCTACTACTCACGCCCCCCGCTTATTTCCCCAGCTTCGGAATTCTGCTCAATTCTGTAGACGCAGAACGGGCACGCATCATAGAGAACACATGTCATATGACTGCTACCCAGCCAGTCCGTTGGTGCGCTGACTGGATCTAGAGAAAACATATGTCACTTGGTCACTTTCCAGCCAGTATATTGGTGCGCTGGCTGGACCTACAGAGAACACATCACGTGACCCCTAAGTTCTATTGGGATGTGACGTCATTTCACATGCGCAAGCTGCACGGGCACAAAGAAAACACTCCTGTTGTATTGTTGGCCGTGTGTGTTGCGGGTGTCACCTAGCAATGGATTTACATGTTACAGTATTATTATTATTATGCTGCAATTGGGTGTTCACCTGGTGGCAGTAGATCTTACACTTATACAGGCAAGGAAAGACTATATATAGAGGGAAAAATACAAAACAAAGTACATACAATAAGCAAGGTACCCACAGTGCAAATACAAACATGTAAAGTCATAACAGGGCACGTGCTTGTGTTCGTTTCACTGCACTCGAACAAGGACACTTCACATTACTTCACTTTTCCCATTCAAACTCCGCCTAAGGCCTCTTTACTTGTAACAGCTTTCCTAACCCTCTTTCTAGATGTTTAAACCTCTTTCTATAACATATAACAGCTTACAGTGACAAAAGAAACCTTTCTCACTTTGTAAAGTAATTCATTTTAATAAGCGATTGAGACCATAAAAACGAGTGTTAATCGTATAAGGAATTTTCTATGAAATTTTAACTTCTACTTATTCAAACACCGTTACATCTGTTTCCTTATTTCCAGAAGTGTAAGAAAAAAGAATTGATTAATATCCCTGCTGTTTCTATTTTTAGGTGTCATTCTTTATAACAGACTGTTGTCAACATCCTGTTTGCCAGGTGCCATTAAACAAACTGACGCAGTCTTCTTGGTTTCGCCATTCACTATGAGGTGCGACAACTCACGCGGTTTAATTTGTCTAAATAGACGAAGTGGGATTGATAGGAACACAGAGAAGTTTATGCTGTTACAGGTTTTCTTTATTCATGAATATACTCCTTAGCTTCCTCACTGAAAGGTAACTTGGAGCAACATTTTAAATATTCGGTACTTCCCTTCAGAAGTTTGCTTATGAGCTCGCTGTATTGCCTCTGTTCCTCCATACTTCAACTGTTGAAGCCACTGGCCGATTTTCATGACATTGGACATGAACTTTATGACACTGAAGTCCGTCTCAGTAATTTTTATTTTCTATAATCATTAATTAGAGCACAGTGGTCGTCGTACCTTTTGAGGCTGGAGCGACATAGCGCCACATAATCTGTGGTCCAGAAATTATGCATGTTAATATATTTTTCAGAAATGTGCAACTTTGCAGAATGCCAGACAACAACGTGGCTGTTCCTTGAAATCAATAAGTAGCCTGTGTTTCGTGGCTATAAGAAATGATGTATTGGAGCCAGACATGTGAAATTCAGTACAGATATACATCGCAAACCTGCCGTAATAGTATACTGAAATATAGTTTTTAAAATCTACGATTAAAATCGTGGGAAGGCTGAGGGTTTTGTAGGTCATATCCAACAATATTTGCATAGGCAACACCTCTACGTGAACAGTAAGTTCTTCCGACAGAAGTATATAACTACGTATAATAATAATTGTAATAATAATAATTTGAAACATATTTGCAGTTGGAAGGTTTGATGGATTTCGCTCAATCAGACTCGACAATACCATTATTTACGAACAATCATTCATCACAATTTGTAATTTAAATTATTTAAATTAGTACGTGTTATATGCTAATATTATATGGACTATGCAATACACCCAAACATGTGGTAAACCACCCCGACCGAAGTTTGAGAAACACTGCCCTACCGAAACTTCAGCACCATTTTGAAAATTTGTCTTGTTGTTGTTGTTGGGTAAGGATCTCAGTGTGTTTGAAATCAAAGCAGTTTTTCTCTCAAATTTTACAGTCACTCTTGTGTGCCTGTAACAGGCCATGGAGGCCCATATGGTTGTGAGATGTTGAGGTTCCCACATTTTCTAGACAATTGGCTCATAGATGGCGGCAAGGTTGTCAGCCTTACGCGCCGGCTGCCCTTTACCCCCAAGAATATTCCTGGTACTCATTTCTGTTGGAGGCTGAGTGGACCCCAGGGCCATAGTGCGGCTGGAAGGATTAGGTAAATTGAAAAAATCCGATAACTTCATCGGGACTTGAACCCGCGACCTTCCGGCTTGTAGCATAATGCCTCAACCAACTACGCTACCGCGTGCCCCACATAATAATCGTATGTAAACCGAACTCAGTATCTTAAAAATAGCGAATTTTTAAATTTATGGCAGTGAGGAGTGTGTTCTCTAGGGGTGAACTCCGACCCTTGAGTGTTGATTTGACCGGAGGCTGAATAAACTGCTTGATGTTAGTCGTGGAACGTTCCCTTCTTGTTTCATAGTAACGGTAGGCTGGTAAGTTGTCCGCAGCATACTCAATAATGGCGGTGTTTCACAGTTAGGGAGAAGCCTCGCTCCTCGTTGCTGACAAACATTGGTTCGCCCTCATTACCATATTTTGTCCAAGCGCTTCCCTTCTGCCAAGTTCCCTGTAAATTGCAAGCAAATAATACAGCAGTAGTTACAGATTTAACATGGCCGCTGAAACATCGTCAACGCCAATGGACTTCGTTACGTGTAAAGAAAAGAGGTTACTGTAACTGGTCCGAGTTCAGTTCTGGATGTGGTCGAATTTCATGTTGAATTATTTGAGTTTCTCGAAGCACATTAGCTAGCCAGTTAACACAAAAGTGACAAAAACTGGTGGGCCCAACACCGCTAATAACCGACCTCGTGATTGGAAAATGTTCAGAGCCAATTTTATCCAGTTCCCCCCATCCTCACAACTTCCCTAAGTCTCATTTTAATATTATCCACTCATCTCTTCCAAATGGACGTTTTCCAAGATATTTCATCGCTGAAATTATACATGAATTCCTTTTCTCTCCAGTTCTAGTCACATGCCTAGCCAGTCCTTGATTTCACTAGCTTCATAATAGGCATATGCGACATGTACAATAGGCCGTTTCCAAGTCCACTCTATTTTCGAACATGGAATTTATGTTTTTTACATAAAGATAGTACGTTTCATATCCGCAGAAGAGAACTGGTAAGATTATTCATTTCTAAGCCTGCATCTTCACCGTTTTAGAAAGTAGAGAGGATGATAATGATTCTCGAGCTAAATAATCACAAGCACTCCCACAATGTATTCTTTTCCTCAGTGTCCTTCTATAATACATTTTGAAATATTCATGCATTGTTCATTACATACAGTTATACTGTGATTCTTACCGGCTTCGATTTCATGACATTTTCGTATTCTGACATGACGCCCGAAAGCCGGAATAGTGAAGTCAAAATATACGTTCTTTGTTAGGCAACGACACGATAAATATATTTCCGAGCCAACGAATACGCAAGCAACAACTTCCGTTGCTATGCAACGGCGCTGTTACCACACCTTCCCAATACGAGAGAGGCTGTGTGTTCTGTGTGGTTCGTGCGAAGTGATTATAAAGACGAATTCATTTGAGAAAAGTAAGTCGAGTTAATGGAGTGTCGAGATGCCAGCCTGCCGGGATATGAACTGGGGATCAGAAGGAATTGAATTGAGTTGACAGTTGCAGAATGATGGTAAGAAAGGAATTAGACTGTGCAAAGAATACTTCATATTAGCTGAAATGACACTGAGACTGTTATAAATCCGTTGCCAGGATCCGACTAGTGAAGGCTGAGAACCCTAGTGCACGTGTAAGGGTGAAACGGAAAGTATGGAGATTAGCGATAGCGCTGTAATTGCCTGTTGTTCCGAGTTGTCAGTAAATCCATTCATCCGATCCAGAACCCTTCTACAAGTCACGCACACCCTCCTACAAAGGACAATATATTCAGTTGTGTGTATATTCATTTCTAGACCAATTTATTTTCTTGCCTGCAGGATAATTCCATTTGAACTGCACAGTCACTGTGTTCTTCCCCCACAAACTAACGTCGTCATTACAAATGGATATCAGGTTTAGGCCATTCGCTTATTATTAATCCAGTAACCGGGTTTCAAGTTACAAGATTTGAGGTTCCCACAGCTTTGATCGCGAAGTCGTGTCATGTAGTCTGGTAGAAGTACTTCGATGTTTCGGAAGAAAGTACTGCCTCAACTTCAGGGTTGAAGAGTAACTATAGCAAGAAGTCCAGATTCTAAATAACTAGAAAGAACACAACGTTTCGGAAACTGGATCTGTTTCCGTCCTCAGGTGGACAGTGATTGAGGCTAGCTCTTTCTATGGGACCCAACAGAGTAGGTGTCTTCCCTCACCTGAGGACGGAAACAGATCCAGTTTCCGAAACGTGTTTTTCCCTCAGTTATTTAGAATCCGGACGATGGACAAAGTCCGAAAACCCAGTATCTCTGTGTGCTATACACCATCGTCAGAACTCTATAGTATCTACTTATAGCAAGAAGCAAATACAGCGCATGCGTGCCAGAAATAAGAAGGCAAATCCATTTAGTTGGAACAGTTTTTAAGCTCTTCTTCCAGTTATCAACATGGCGGTGTTGCATGTAAAAGCCTATGTACTTGATGTATCACAGTTCATCAGTCGGTCACTGTTGTATTACGTAGCCCAAATTTACAGATCATAGGAAAGTGCCTGCTTTTGCTGAAGATAGTCTCATTTCATTACCACAGTGACAAGCTTCATTCCTTGCTCAATGCTTTGATATTGTGTATTACCTCATTTAATGTACCTCATATATCAGACAAGACGATGTTATGTCCCATGAAAACGATACACCTCTGACAAGCTCTCTATACATGTTCTTGCATATTAAGACGGTAGAGTTTGTGCCCGCATGGAGGATACATGTTTCCGGCTCTGCTCTTCCACTTATACAGGGCGTTCAACATCAAGGATGAAAATTCGCAACACCGTTGACCGGGCCCAATATTCCTCACAGATTGCTGCTGTAACTGTAACGGCGCGCTTTTATCAGCGCTAATGACTCATTCTGCTATCAGCAGTTACAGCAGCAATCTGTGAGGAATGTTGGGTCGGGTCAGCGGTGTTGCGAAGGTTCCTCCTCAACTGAACGCCCTGTATAATAATAATTGTGAGAGGAATTTCCTCTTAAGATCTCCCATATAAATTGTGAGAACAGCAAAAATTGAAATCTGGACGATATAAGTAGATATTATATCTATAGCTATGCTTGTACTTTGATCAATAAAATCACTTAAGTTAGTTACAGATTAATTAATTTTGAGAATCGCTGCTCCGTGTAAACATGTTGTTGTGCAGCAATTGTATTTTCGCAGAGATCAAAATTTATAATGTCACAAATTTTAATCAAAGTATGATAGAATTTTGCATGCTACGTAGATTTGACATGCAGGCTGGGCATTTATATGATTATTTTGCCAAACTGTTTTGATGAGAGCCGCTTCAAAGAGTTCAATCGACTAATCTGTAATATGCAGCAGCATGAATTCGCAAATTGATCACGCCATGAACACCGTATCAAAAGCGAAACAATACCACGTAATGATGTAAATTCCATAGAAAATGAAAATTCATATACTGTATTTTGTTTTGTCAGAGGAATTCTGAAGAACTTAAATAATATTTGTGATTAATTTAGAAAAAAATTATGTAACTCTCTTTCATTGAAACGAAACAAATTTCACAGTCGAATGGTTACTACTCCTTTTCCATGCGTGTATTTTGAGGCCCATGGTGAGGATCTCAGAAAGGAGATCTGTTGTTCTTAGGTTTTACTCAGTTTGCCCATTCAGGTGTACATAACCTACTGTCACGTATAGGGGTTAGTGTGACTAATAATAATGGGTTCTGAATTTGACGATTGAGTTTATTGGCGCTTCGGTTAAAATTAGAGTCAGTTAAAATAGCTCACACTTCGAACTCCTTTTGAACGATGTCTGTATGACGAATTTGTCCGAGAAATCTCCGACTAGTTTCCTGAACTCAAAGTCAGTCATATTGCGTCTGACTGTCAGTCAGTCAGTCTTGGTGTCGAGCCCAATGTGGGAATTATGACCAGATATTAATTAGTGTTTGACAGTTACGGTCTTATTATTGTGGGGCTCCCTCTCTGACGAGAGGACGGGTCTGAATCTCTTGAATTTACAAATGAACCCACATTTATATCTGCCACATGGTCTGAATATAAGTCACCAAGTCAAACAGTTAGTTGTCTTCTGTTTTTCTGTTCATTGTCACGGGACTGTCTTTGTTAATATTAGTTACTGCGTAAACAGGTGCTAGCAAGCCGTTGCCTAGCAAATTGACTTCCGCTTCTGCTGCTATTCAGGCTTTTGGGCAGTGTTTACAAAGCCGTTGCCTAGCAATGGATTATTTCGTCACACTATTGTGTTCTGATAAGAAGCCTGACTCATGACACACAGGAAAAATAACTGCTTCACAAGCCTGACTCTGCCATTTCTAAAAATTGCATTCTCTTCTGTATTTAAATAGAATTGTGAGAGCACCATAAAGCCTCGATGTTAAGATAGGCCATGGCAGCATACTCTCCAGTTCATAATTTTCAGCCACAGTACCATCTGACATTTCATAACCTACAGGCGAAAGTTAGAGTCGAATTATCATTATTTAATAATTCAGCCTTCCTCTGAAATACGCCAAGAGACGCCAGGCGACAGACAGAGACAAACAGTAAGTTGCAACAGAAATTATTCCTCAGGACGTTGTTTCAGAGAAGTTGAGAATACGGCTCTAATTATTCCTTGCAATCATCGTGCTGAAACAGACGGCAGAATGCAACGTCTAGAGATAGGCTTATATTCGTATTACATTACATCTTTGTATTTCATTAGCTAAGCCATTATCACCCTACCCATCTTATCGTCGCTCCTAAAATGGCGGGTTACAGAAACAAATGAAATTAATCTCACGTCAAACTGAAGGTATTCCTACTGTTATCTGGTAGGACGGCTTGTTAAATTACGGGAAGGAGTGTACAGAGAAGGAAGTACAAGCCAAGTGTTCACACCTACGAATTATGAACCTTGGCTCGCAGATTAGGATTGTTCAGAGCAGGCGCCGTGAAACTGAGGTAAGAGCTCGTATCTCCAATTTTTTCCACTTCCATTCCCCTCTTAAAGTAATGTAACAAGGGGAAAAATTTTCAACACAGTAATTCATGAAAATGGAGGCGTTGCTGTGACATAAACAAATGTTTTTATTAAACAGATCACAGAATGTCAGATTTGAGGCTTTCACGGCGGTGACTATGAAGAAAGCAGTCTTCTGGGATTTGGCNAATCTTTCGACCCAGATAAGCCATCATCAGGTGATTTTTGTGGAATACACAAATGGTGGTAGAATGTATATAAACCACAATGCTGGTGTAAATTTTGTTATTTAAAATTGGGTCGACACTTTAGATGCTTTCCGTCACCATTTATGTATTCCTCAACAGTCACCTGATGATGGCTTATCTGAGTCGAAAGATTCTGTGATCTGTTTAATAAAAACGTTTGTTTGTGTGAAGGAAACGGCTTAATTTTTATTTGAAAGCACCACAAAAGGGTGCAACACTACAAGGCATTAATTGATTTTAATGTGTATTTCTTTTTGTATTCTGAAATATAATGACGCATTTGCTTCAGCAAACTTCATGCGGATTTCTTCTTGTCTTGTAATATTTAAAGAATCAGTTTTTCCCACATAAAAGTAAACACAGAGAAAACTAAGTATATGTTGCTGTCTCGTCACCAAAATAAAGGGCAACCTAATGACATAACGATAGGAAACAGATGTTTTGAAAATGAGGCACAGTTCAGATATTTGGGAACGACGATAACAAATCAAAACCTGATTCAGGAGGAAATTAAGAGGAGATTGAACTCGGGCAATGCTTGCCACCATTTAGTCCAGAGCCTTTTGTCTTCTCGTCTGCTGTCTAGAAACTTTAAAAATTAGGATGTACAAAACTACGTATAATTTTGTCCGTGGTTCTGTATGGTCTCTGACATTAAGGGAGGAACATAGACTGAGGGTGTTTGAGAACAGGGTGTTGAGAATATTTGGACCAAAGAGAGATGAAGTGACGGGAGGTTTGAGAAAACTGCGGAATGAGGAGCTTCATAACTTGTACTCTTCTCAAAGTATAATTAGAACGACCAAAACAAGGAGGATGAGGTGGGCAGCGCATGTAGCACGAGTGGGTGAGAAGAGGAATGAATACAGGATGTTGGTGGGAAAGCCAGAAGGAAAGAGACCACTAGGAAGACCAAGACGTAGGTGGGTGGATAATATTCAGATGGATCTTAGAGAAATAGGATGGGATGGTATGGATTGGACTGATCTGGCTGAGGATAGGGAGCAGTGGAGGGCTCTTCTGAACATTGCAATGAAACTTACGGTTACATAAAATGCTGTGAAATTCTTGAGTGGCTGCACAACTGGCGGCTTCTCAACAAGGGCTCGTCTCCATGAAGTTAGTTTGTTAGTTGTTTCCCATATATTAATTATGTTTAAATGTTATCTGTTCATGTGTTCGATTGTGCCTCCAAATTCCTTTAAACTAAAATACAGTAGCTATATTAAGTGATTTCTGTTAAATTCCCATTGGTGTCGTAGCATATATATATATATATATATATATCGTACCGTTCTTTCATCATAATTAAAATACTTGCAGAAGAAAGGAAGCAAAAGGAGGCTGGAGAAAACTGCATAATTGTGTTGTACCCTTCGCTAGATATTGTTACGATGATAAATTTAAAGAGTTTAATATGGGAGGGGCATGCGGAATGTATGACAGAAGCATGACATGACATGAAATATTCTAATCACAAAACATGAAGAAGAAACTTGGAAGATCTCGATGTAGACGGGACGATACTATTACAAAGAACGTTAACAAGCAGTGAATGGGGTATAATTTCGATACGTATTACAAACATAAATGGGGCACGCGGTAGCGTAGGTGGTTGAGGCACTATGCTACAAGCCAGAAAGTCGCTAGTTCAAGTACCGATGAGGTCATTGGATTTCTTCAATTGACCTAATTCTTCCAGCCGCACTATGGCCCTAGGATCGACTCAGCCTCTAACAGAAATGAGTACCAGAAATATTCTTGGAATATTCTTGGGGGTAAAGGGCGGCCGACGCGAAAGGCTGACAACCTTGCCGCCATCTATGAGCCGATTTTCTAGAAAATGTGGGAACCTCAACATCTCACAATCCTAAGGGTCTCCACGGCCTGTTACAGGGATAGCTTTACTTACTTTTTACTTTTATAACAAATATAAGCCAATCACAGTGGCCGCGCGGTCTAAGGCATGAATTGTCTTTGCTCGTTCGAACGCTGGAATCGTGGATTCGAATCCGACGCAAGGCATGGATGTCCTTGTGCGTTCATTCTGCGTTTGTTCCGTTTGTAGGTAGCGGTCTTGCGACTAGCTGATCCCCCGTATAGGATTAAAAAGTGAAAAAGCGGCCGAGGTCCATCCAAATGACCGTAGAGCCATAGGTAGATAGTTTAGAAACATAAGCTACCCAAAAGTGTAGTCTCTGGTAGATTCTCCTGTAGTTCTGGACAGCCCGCGGAAGAGGTGCAGGATATTCGAGATGTTATGATACAGTAATCCCCATAAATTTGTGACATATGTTAGAGTAATCGTGCATAGACAAACATAATGAGACTTTGCAGAGAAGTAAGCATTAAGCAATGGTTGCGTTGTGTTTTCTTCGTTCCTCTGAAAGTGGAGACGGAACTAGTAGAGGAACAAAATTGCCAGCAAACCGGAACACAGAGATGTTGGCAGAACTGTACTACACGTAGCAGATAAGGAGAATATCTTTGAGATCGAGAGAAAACGGAATTTTGCGAAATATTCATGATGAATCTTTCGTCCTTTAGGACCTCATATTAGCTACACTGCCATTTGCATTATATTTGATTATTTCATACCAACTGCATTCAAAATAGCAGCATAGAAACTATACACTTACGGCCCATTGCTCTTCATCAGCTGCCTGTGTATCTGAACGTCTAATTGATTGATTAGAATTGAACAAAATCTAAAGCATTTTAGACACATGTAAGATCTGAGGTTTTCACGGCGGTGACTATTAAGAATTCCGTCTTCTGGGATGTGGCACCGTGTAGATCTTGCGTGAGCCGACGTTTAGGAGGAAGGTATCGCCTCCATTTTCATGGCAGAAACTTCGTTCTGCGAGGCGATGCCTTCCTCCGAAACGTTGGTTCACGAAAGATCTACACGGCGTCACATCCAAGAAGACGACATTCTTCATGTTAGACACAAGTTATACGTAGTAGGTAATGGGAGAAATGTTTGCTTTCATGTGTACTGTATGGTGCTGAGGAGGTATTTAACAGAGCGCTCTCCATACATACGGTGGCACCAGTGTCGATACGCCTAAGGAAGTGAAGAAAATGTGCATGAACATTGTTTGGATTTTTTAATGTTTCCAGTGTTGGCAACAAAATTAGGGCCAGAATAGCGCAGTTGGTATAGCGACTGGCTATGGGCTTGACGGCAGGGGGCAAGAAAGTTCACTTCTCCACGCCGTTCAGACCGGCTCTGGGGTCCACGCAGCCTCCTACCCAATGGGTACCGGGGGCTCTTTCCCCTGGGGTATAGTGCCCGAGGTGTGAAGCTGACCACTCATCTCCAGCTACTGCCGAGGTCAAGAAAATGTGGATCTATTAATCCACTCCAGTATAAGCCTTCATGGAGTAGTGCTTAAATAGTTTTACGTTTTTGGTAAATAAGTATTCATGTTCTGAGATGCTGTAGAATTCACCGATACAGACGCCGTGAGCGTTTAACATTTCCTTTCTTATTGCCGCTTTATGCAAACCTATCCTTTGCTCTATCAAGGCTAATCCTGTTTGCCGGTAAGCCAAATGAACAACAAGGATGCTGTTTGATATGTAGGACAAGGGCTGAAGAGGATTTTGAAACTTGAATTATTAAATAAGATGAATTCAGTCATCACCCTTGCATGTGAACCCCCCGAGAAATTAGTAAATCTCTAGGTGTAACGGGTCCATCTCTCTAAAACAATGCAATAGCGCGGAGGCGTGCGTTCTATGGAGTGGAATTTGTTGGACAGGGTTTGGTTAGATGGGTCGCTGTATGTGGAAGGAGATGCTGAAACCTGATACTCTAGAGAGATTCATTAACAATCCTCCTTAGCAATGTCAATTTCAGGAATGTATCTTGGGATGTAACCTCATATCTGAGGCACAAATTCACAACTCCTGTTCTCTCGAAACCCATTCCTATATTATGCAGAGCAGTGTTAGCAAGTTCATCCGATGTGGCAGGTCATGTGGCTTCTAACACAGTGCCTCGCAATTGGGAGGTTCACAGAGGAATCCTGCACTGTGTGTGGGCCGAATTGTTTGTAACAAACGAATGGAAACGTGAACTGAACGTAGGTCTATGTAAGATTTGAGGTTTTCACGGTGGTGACTATGAAGAATGCCGTCTTCTGCGATGTGGCACCGTATAGATCTTATGTGAAGTGTCGTTTCGGAGGAATATGAAAACGATATATTCCTCCGAAAAGTAGGTTCGCACAAGATGTACACGGCGCCATATCCTAGAAGACGGCATTCTTCATAAAAGTAGGTTTGATTCATTGAACGTTAGCTCATGAGAAGGCTGGCCGTTGACTGTGATTGCAGTAGAATCTCTTGGAGATTCTTCGTTATTCTATAGGGACCTGAATTCACATTTCGGTTGCCTGTCTCAGGAGTTGGCAGCCTTCTATCGCTGACAGTCAACTTTTGGTTTCCGCTTTCACAAAGCGGAACTCACGACTAGCAGTTATAAAATAAAGAAGAAAGAAAATTATGGATGAGCGTGTGCATTTATGGTGATGTAAAAACGTAAAGTTATCCCTGTAACAGGCCGTGGAAACCCATAGGGTTGTGAGACGTTGGGGGTCCCAAAGCTTCTACATAACTGACTCACAGGTTGTCAGCTCCAGCCGTCTTTACCCCCAGGAAGATTCCTTGTACTCATTTCTGTTAGAGGCTTAGTCGACCCCAGGGCCATAGTGCGGCTGGAAGGATTAGGTAAATCGAAAAAAATGCACTTTATCGGGGCTCGACCTCGCGACTTTTCGGCTTGTAGCACAGTCTCTCAACCAACTACGCTACCGTGTAGCCCCGTACATTTATGGTATACGCATAATTATTACATTTTTATATTTTTGCAGCTTTATACTTATTTTATTCCGGTATAGATTTTGGTAACTACACAAACAAAGAATATATAACCTATGGAAGAATACTGGTAGTAATGACGTCATTCTGAGTTTCAGTTCATTTTTCAAGTAAGTAAATGTAACACGCAAAGTATCATTTGTGAAACGTGTCCGACACTAGACAGATTTTTGTAGTGAAAAGTATGGAGTAGGAGATCTTATTAAGAGCAGCTTGATGTCACTCAAGAGTTCAGCAGGAGCAAACCTCCTTTCTGTGGTTGCGCGGCCGCTTCGAACACAGGATCACAACGGCTGCGTTTATCTCTGCAGCGTGAAAGCGCGTCACTCCTGTCTGCTTCTTCTGACCAAGAGGGCGAAGCGACGAATTCGTTGACGGCTGGTGCCTCTTGCCGCTGCGTTCAGAATAAATCCCTTGTTCTATTCGACTTGAACTTCTCTGTCTCTTCCACCAACTGACTGACTTCATGAAACCGACCCCGCATTGAGAAGCCACCAGCATTTTATGGAACCCGAAGGTTCATTACCGTGTTTACAAGAACCCTCCACTGGTCCCTATCCTGAGCCAGATCAGTGCAATCCACACCACCCTGCCCCATCTCTCTAAGATCCATTTTAATATTGTCACGTATGAGTGGTTCGCGTGACTGATTAATAATAGATTCTAGATTTTATGATGATTTATTGAACACTTACAATCAATTATAGCGATATCACTAATATGCATTGTGCTCTCAGCTACTCAGCTATTGAATTCACTTCTTTTATAATAACTTTGCACNATTAGCTATCACGGCAGTCTAGTCACTTGAACGGTCGTATGCCTGGGGTACTCAGCTATTGAATTCACTTCTTTTATAATAACTTTGCATAGACCCAACGAAAAATATAATCTGTGTTGTTGATAAAGCTTGTTTACCTCCCCGTTGCTTAGCACTGGACTGCCTATTGTTGTCACGCCCTGGAGCGAAATGTTGTTTACCAAGCTGTTGCCTAGTAATGATCATTCTCCTCATTTTTCTGTACAAACGGCAATTCTTCTAAAGTTGCCTGCTTTAGGAATGTGTTTACATAGCATCGAGTTCTTTCGGGCATCATAGCTTAATGCTTTGTGCAAATCCTTCACTATGTGATGTGGTTTGGTGTGCGGTGTGGTGTGGTGTGCGGTGTGGTGTCATACGTTAGAATACGTAGAAACTGAAAAAGTAATTATGTTAAGCCTTTTAAAAAAGAAATTTAGTTGAATACATCTTAAAATACAATCACTACCTCACAGAAACACGTTGTACCTCATTTACAGGGACTAACCGGTTAATTATATTTAGATAAAATGTCATTGTTTGTTGGGATAATCATACAAAACATTTTAATACAATCTGTGCGTAAAATGAGGTGCTTTGAATATTCAAGCAGGTTATACATATATTAACCACTTCGCTTTAAACGGCGAAACTATTCTACGCAAAACTATTCTGAACCAGTTGCCGTATTTTCCAAACATCTGTCTTAATATTATCTTCTCATACGCTTCTCCGTCATTAAATTTATTTTCATCTAGTTCTCCGCATTAGAGTTTCGAAGGATTTCTTCCTGCCCCCACTGCAGCTGTATCTCACTGTGTTAAGGAATCCTTTCTTGTTACGTAATATTCTCCGTTATCCATTACCCACTTCCTTCATCCCTTACAGGGCCAAGTCAGTAATTACTGGCTATTTGTAAAAGCTATGTTAACTGCATTTGTTCGCCGTCTGTGTACTTCCATGTGTGTAGCGAGAGCGGAGTGGAAAAATGAAAGACAGGCATAGAAACCTCTTAGTAACATGTACGCCACCACTGTTTAGCCATTTTACGAGCCTGAACTTTGTTGGAAGTGCAGTCTGCGAGCCGACTCTATGGACGCGTATTCGGAGAGGAGCGCTCCTCTGTTTTCGCTATGCAGAACATTCCCTCTGTCTTCATACGTATGAACTACAGATGTACGGTGCCGTGTGACATTTCCTCTCATGTGCGAAAATTCGTGTAACAACACAAAACTAGTTTCGTAGGCCTATATGTATATGCTGTTGGCCATTACTAGTGCAGTCTTTCTTGGGTTCGAGTCCCTTGGGGCTGGTGACCATATTTTACTGTCTCAGATTTGAGTCTTCCATTTTTGTCGCCTCTTACGACTCGCAGGGTCACGGTGGAGGTATTCGACCCCGCCTCCACACGGGTTACTGCCTACTTTAATGGCAGTTGGCTCACGTTATATAACTTTGGCACGGACCGAACAGAGAACACCACTCCATAAGCTCTTCCATTATTATGTGCATGTCTGTTGTGGCCATTATGAAGCAATGGTCTTTGTTCACAGAGCCATTACCTAGCAACGACTGTTGTATGGCTGCTTATTTCGCGGTCGTTGCCTAACACGGGATCTACGTGCAACAATAGAGCCGTACAGAGTATTGAAAAAGTAACATTCGTCCACCTATAATATTCGGAGAAAATTGCAAATAATGAATGTCACTGTGTAGAATTTTTTCTCCATCTTAGACCCGAATATTTTTTCAGCGTTTTTTCTCAAATATCCTCAAAATATAGTCGATTTCTTATTTTTCGGCTGTTCAGTGTCAGTATTGAGCCTGTCTTTGGGTGATGACAACATGTCCGACATTTCGGAGATAATTACTGTCCCCATTATTAGGGGGGAGTGCCCATAATCGAGAATCATGGGAACAGCCCCGTGATTTCGAAAATACAGACAATAAGAACCTCCGAAACATCGGCAGTCCTACAGTCTACTTTTACATAATGTCATCATCCCAAAACATGAGAGTCCATGCTGTACACGTGTGACGTATGGATAAAAAAACATGCTCTGCTCTCTGTAACATGTATTACGATTCCACGATAAATTGAAATGCTGCTTTTGGTATAAAACAATTCTCCGCTACAAAAGAGGAGAATATCCATGCCTTAAATGAATATATTTCATTGCAACCCGCTGGTTACAGAGGGGCCACTTTCCTTGGACTTAAGTTTACGTCTTTCTATGTGAGATAATGTTCAGAGCCAGCCTTTATCTCCATGACCGCCCGTTCCGTGTCCACATACGGCCTACAGAGCTCTTCACTGTCCAGTTAGCAGTTTCTCTTCATTACTGACAACTTATCTCACCCCCGCCCTCAAGAATGGTGCCCGCCCCAGGGCTTCTATGGATCTTACACACGCTCCACTTCCACCGTGCAAACTTTTATTTGATTTGTCTCATGGTCGAAGTCTTTTAATTCTAACCACTTTTATTCACTTAGGTCCACAGCAGATTCTTGAAGGAACAGAATTTTTCCCCTGGCTGGTAAAGCTACGAGGAATAAACAAGTACTGTAGTGGATTTGATAAAAGCTTTGTGAGGCAACAGCTTTGTAAACACGATCCAGCACGCAACAATAAATGTGGCTGTGTTTTCTGTGTCCGCGGTGACGTCATGCAGCGGTGAGTGTTGGTCACGTGACACGCGTTTCCTGTTATGCATGTCCGTGCAGCGGCTATATAACGAGAGCCGGAAGCTATAAGTTTAGAGCGAACTGGAACTAGGGGTACAGAAGAGTACAAGAGGTCAGCCTGTGAAGACTTAACTTATGATAGAAGACTTTATTTATGTGTAATATTTGAAGTGCATAATTCAGCGAGACTGTTACAGTTCCTGTGTTGTAAATTCGTGAAGACTAGTGCAGATAGACTGAAGAGATTAGTATGGAGTAATTGTAAATTGTGTAAAGCAATAATAATGTAAAATTAATTGTAGTTATGACCTGTAGTTTGTTAATAAATATAATTACCAATCCGAACCCCGTCTTCAGTCACTGTGACACGTGACAGAACTGAATCGCAGCGAATTCATGGAGAACAGGAATGCGTTACTCTGTATTATCAATTTTCAGAGGTTTAGGAGAATTATGAGTCGCTCAGGTGACTGTTATCCTTACTTCGTGCCTTATGGTCTATAGTTCAGTTCTTACTCTGTTTAATTTGACTGTCTATTGCATAACACGTTACGTGGTCTTTTGGTAGCTCGAACTGTCAAACGCTGTCAACGTGAAGACCTTGATACAGACAGGCAGGAGATGTGGATGTAAACATTTTGTGGGAGGTTTTATTCTTGACCATTTCTGTTCTTTCCTGTCGATCATATCATCATCGGCCCATACTCATCTGATAAGGCCGTTGAGAAGTGCCGTAGGCCCAGCCAGAATACACGGTATCACAGCATTGGTCTTGGCATTGTCCTCGGTTCAAAATTTATCTGAATTCAGAGACATTATTGTACGTGTACATTATTGTACGTGTATAATAGTCCCTTCACGTTTTCGTTCACCATCTGATCACCGATCATCGGCATAATCTATGAGACACATGCTACCCACAGATGCAACATCTTAATGTATTGGCATAAGCGTTTCGGCTACAAAACTACTGTCACCACTTTTCCTATGCATTAGTATTGTGAAAATCAGTTTGTGCTACTTCCACATATAGGTAATATATATAAATTTCAACAGTTATAAATTAAAATTTGAAACGTCAATAATAATTACATGAAATATTATTTTGTTAATATATTTCTAAAAATCGTGTTCCAATTTTTTCTTACGTCCTTATTCTGCGAAAGCTTTAATTATGGCTGATCATGTGGATTGTCAATGCCAGACACAAAATGTATTAGTGATAATGAATTTTAAGAGAAATTCATTATAATAAATTTTTGGAAAACCACCTGAAAAACCTACATTAAATTAAAAATGATACTAAGTTTTTAATAGAGAACGCGCCATAGCTCAAGCGGTTAGTCGCTGGGTTCGTTCCCGGGTCTGGTCAAGTGGGATTTGTGGCGCTAGGGCAGGTTTTCTCCGAGTACACCGGTTTCCCCTGCCAATCTTCATTCCACCAAATTCTCCATCATCATATTCACCCGGCTCAGGTACAATAGGCCATTCAGTGGCTGCAGTGCCAAGTGGACCCAGCTGGACTCCACCCCCCACTAGCGAAGGAATATCGAAATATTTATCGACAAATAAGTCCGGTTTATTCTAAATTGAGATTTATTCCACGTTTATGTATGAAACTTACGCAAGTCCAAATTCTTTACAGGTCTTTGCAGTGGCCTTGCAACGGTGCAGATAACTGGCATAGCCAAAATCTGTGCAAATGCTGAGCTAGTGCAAGCGAGTGTTGAAATATTGATGTGTGCAACAGACTGAGACAACACTGTTGTAACGTTCCGTACCGTTGATAAATTAGTACGAAAACAGTTAATGGCTGGCTGGAAATATTTGAAAACATAGTTTAAGCCATTAGAACCATGCATAACTACTTTAACATGAAAAATCTCAGCATTTTGTACACGTAGCTTTGCCTATTTGTGTGCTTCTTATGGACGTTACACCGGGCCACTGTACGTCGCGCACACCTTGTCTTTAAGCTGCACCCTAACATAATTCTACCGAAGCCAACCTGTCCCATTTTACTTTTTCCTCCAGATTTTCTCACGAATATGTTGGATGCATTTCTAGTCTACCCAAAGCACACTGCATTTCTTGTTCTTAACACGATAGACCCGACAGTATAAACTAACACAATTTAATATATTAACACACATAGAGAAAGCAACGTAAGAGCGTAGAATAATTATTCTCTTGTGATTTATGACGGTCAGTATCACAGATTACACACAAAAATTGTGCGAGGTAGCAGTCATGGTCTAAAGGGGCCGATACACGTAGGAGTCTGACTCGGCTCGGGTTCCAATTAGCCAAACTCGTCCATGTGTGGGTCGCAAAGTTGGGAGTCACATCATGCCTTTGTGGTGAAATTAATCTGAGCCCTGCTCCCGAGGCAAGCTCGCCGAGCCGGACTCGCGATCCAGACTCGTAGGTGTATGGGCCCCCTAAAGCAATACGCTATGCCTAAATTTGCCCGGAGGGGCTGTAGAACCTTACAGTAAACCTCAATCAGTATACGTATAATCAGTGTTCCTGCATAGATTCTAAATGGTCACCTCTAGAATAAGAGCCAGAAGTGTTGCCATGCAAGGTAATATAATAACATAACACAGATAACCGTGGCCTTACTACCAGAGCAGTGCGGTTACCGTGCATTCTGTTTGCTAACATCTGTGAGTGTAGCCCGGAAGGGCTGCAAACGTTGGAATCAAATCAGTCCTGTGGGACCGTCCACTCATCTGTTGCTTTAGCCACGGAACGGGCGAAGAGACGTAATGAGAATAAGCCGGCAGTTTCGTTTAGTGAACGGCTTTTTGCTTCACGACTTTTCCTTTGTAGCACTTTGTCCAAAGCGCATCTCCCCCTGCAGGCCATCAAACAACACAGAAAGCTTTGTTACTTTGAGGCACAACTAACTTTGCAATATTTACCCTGATTTTTTCTTTATAAGTGTGAAACAAATTGTATATACGGATTTCTTTGTGTCCATATCTAAGGGGTTTTTAATTGACTTGGAGAATACACCACAATTCTACAAAATACGAGATGGAGTGGCAATATTTAGAGTTAATACTGTGACATGTAGACCCATTGCTAGGCAACGATTTGTTTAAACACATTCCCGCGGCAACGAATACGCAGGAAAGATCGGATAATTTCCGTTCGTTATGTAACGGCGCTGTAAATGCAACAATAGAACTAGTATCGCAAAAGATGTTTTCTATGTGGTTTTCGTATATCCATTGCTGGGCAACGTATGTGTTTTCTATGAGTCCGCCTCGAGACTATATAAATATTACAGAACGAGAACGAGAATGGAGCGAACCCTCGGCAGTCATTATACATTTCCAGTGTTATTAGAGTGTTTACCGTTTATGTAAAATTGTTCTTCCCCGTGATTTTGCACCCCAGAACAGTGATGTAGCCACTGGTCACCATTCGTCGAAAGTTCCTGCTGGAGGCTTCTTCGAGTGTTCTCTCAGGTGACACCGCGTCTCTTTCAGAGCTACTGCTCTCTATTTCCATGTTTCATTCTTCCGTTCACAATGTCTGTCAAACGAAGTATCGCCCAATCTTCTCGATTGCTCGTATAATATTTCTGCCTGGTACGAGGCTCAAGAGCGGCTGGGAAACACACAAGAACGCTTTCATGCAAGGGCCTTTTGAACTGATGCCAGAAAACTCCTTTTTAATGAGAGGTTCCCTGCTTGCAGAATTTAATCCGTTTCTGCTCAGAATACGAAGAAATATATTCTGTGAAATTTACTGAGAAATTGTTCCTATTAAGAACCCAGAGGGGAAAAGCACACACTAGTGTGCTAAGGGAAGTAAGCCAATATTTTTTTCAGAATACATTTCTGTTAACGAAATGGCTTTGCTCGTTTGCTGGTAGACGTTATATTTTGCATCATATTTCCGAGAAGACGCGGTGGAGAGTGTTGAAACGTACTGCTCATTTTGGAGCAACAGAACTTGCGTTCTACTCATGGATTTATGAATTCATATGTGCTACAGAGAAGAGGGGATTAATACATTTGTTTACAAAACAGAATAGTTCTTGAGCATATGGTCTCACTGTTAGATTTAAGAAATGAAGACACAATAACACCATGTCTGTAATAAAACCAGTTTGTTGCAGTAATCGTGTTTTGATGCCAGCTAGCATGTTTCGAAAGCATTATGTTAGCTTTCCTTGAGAAGGTTGTGACTATTGATGTTAAATATCTTACAGTTAGGAATGCGTCAACCTTGTAGAGAATCATTGTCAGACTTACAAGATTGAAGTATTTAGAAGATCTAATGGCACGGTAGATTTTGATATCGTCAGCAATAGTTAATCGCAGAACACCAGCGATTAACAAACAGATATGGCATTGTAATCCACAATACTTTTAGTTGTGATCCGCGTGCTCCGAAAGAACTCTTCGCTTTGCTTCTGGTCCTCGTTATATCGCCTTGAGGCGGACCGCATGGATAACACCACGTTGCGTCTGTATCTACTGTCGCGGATACGCGTTTACCTTGCCGGTGTCTAACAGTGACCGCATTGCTCGTTCTAATGTCCCGGATGCTAGTCGTCATGTCACAGTATTTATAACTGCAAGTGTTAGTTGCAACAATGGACTAAAGTAAATAAATGTTTTGTTGTATTATGTTAAGGCTGTGATATGTAATTTATATCCATTGTTAGAAAGTTAGTTTATGCACAGTCCGTCACATGATTAACTGACATCGAGCTTGTTCTTGGTGGGGGAAATAAAATAACACAAGCTAGGCGAACAATGAGTGACAAGAGTGTAAATGCTTAAGAGTACAGTATGGTTGGTTTATATTCAGATTGACTCTAGTGTCAATAGTTCTGTCACTATAAGGACTTAGACATACGAGTACAACACTGAATGGCGAGGCACCATACATAGGTAGATAAGTGTGTGTGTAGTTGTGTTGACTAAGTAGCCATGTAGTGGCAACAATAAGCAAATATTTTCACAGCACTCTAAAGTGTAACAGTTTGAAAGGCCAGGATTAATAATCTCGAGGACTCTGCATTCATGTGAAATCGTTTTTGGAGTGATGAAGTCAAGGGAGAGGGTAAAGCTGACACTGCTGCTATCCTCCTGCTTATTCAGTCACTTAGGCAGCAGAATTCCAGAATAGGAATTGCTGGAGTGGCATGTGATCAGGCTGCAGTCAGTAAGGCAATTGACGTTAAATTTGAGAGGAGGGTGTGATAGGACTGATCGCGAGATATTCCAGAGCTATGATATCAAATTTGTGGCTCTTGTAAGAACCAGGAGAATTCCAATTTATACATTCCAATGTTTCAGAGTAGAACAGCTTGAAGAAATATCCATTCTTCTGGACAATTGTGTGAAATTTCAAGCATCGAATTTCTTATGAACTGCTTCACTGAGTGAAGCGGCATAATACTACTATTCATAACAACAGTACTGGCATTTGTACTTCCATGTCCGTCACTCAGATATAGCTACTTGTGTTTCAGAAGGGGTTTTCTCTTTCTGAAACACTCGATGAAGAAAGAAGTGGAGTGGGGGAAATAAACCGGCCACAGACAATTCAGAACTGGCACTTCGTGGTCACAGGGCGCCGATATTGTGAAGTACACGTGACAGATGGATCACCCTCACCACCATGAATGGCATTAAAGAACAGAGAAGGCCTTGAATTGACTGCTGGTACGTGGTTGCCCATAAAATTCCACTTCTTCAGCGTGTGCTATTGACTGCTATCATTTATCTCCCTCCTAGCCAACGAACTATACATACACACAAAACATTTCCAGTAACGATGGAAAAGACAGGCATTCAATCTCTCTTTAAATTACTGATTATATGGTTCATGTCTAATAAGTTACAACAAAATTGTTCGTTTCTCACAAGCCGAACAGAAGTTACCAGTGAAGAAAACAGTCTTCTGGGATGTGGCGCCGTGTAAATATTGTTTTAACCGACGTTTCGGAAGACTGTATCGCCTCCAACTTCAGGGTAGAAAAAAAAAAGAAGAAAATCCGCGATCGAGGAACCAGCGTGAGCAGGTGCTAACAGGCTAATGTCGAGTCGATATTAGTCTTTTAGCACCTGCTCACGCTGGTTCCTCGATCGCGGATTTTCTTCTTTTTTTTTTCTACCCTGAAGTTGGAGGCGATACAGTCTTCCGAAACGTCGGTTAAAACAATATTTACACGGCGCCACATCACAGAAGACTGCTTTATTCATAGTCACCGCCATGAAAACCTCAAATCTTACACAGAATTTACCAGGATTATACTTTTATGTAATTATGATATTGTGGTATAGCCCTATTCACTGTGTTATGCGTCGTTTTCCTCCAATTTTAATCCATTTAACTTAAGGAAGTGCGGGAGGGTGTTTTCCGGCGTTGATAAATTGTGAAAACACACGAAAGTTAAATATCCATATAGTCTGAGGCCTCGTTTAATGTAAATAACATTATTTTTTGTGTGTGATAGCACCGTACTGCCTGTAGTCCGGAGATATGAATATGTAAGTTGCATTAAATCCAATCCGAAACCCATCTTAAAAGTCACGATAAAACCCCTACACGTTACAGTACTGTATAACAGTAAATCATCATCATCATCATCAGTAATCTATCAAGACGACAGGTCCACAGTCTCTTCCAAAACAGTTCCCCCATTTAATGCGATCTAGAGCTTTCTCCTTCAAATGACAGGATCCTCTTCTGTCCCCAGGGTCATCCAGCATCTTCTTACGTCTTCTTCCTCGTCTTCTTGTCACTTCTATCCGCCCCTCTATCTTTCCTTCAATAACTTCTTTTAGAAGGCAGTTACCGCGTAAGATATGACCAATCCAATTAGCCTTCCGTTTTCTTATTTCGTGTAGGATATTCCTCTGCTCACTGACTCTAATTAACACTTCTTCATTTCTCACATAATCGGTCCAACTGATCTTCTCCATCCTTCTCCAACACCACATTTCAAAACTTGAAATAAAAGCAAAAATGACAATATATAACGCGAAATTTATGAATAGTGAAGAATTTAACTTTAGCTTAGTCAATATGGAGATACGAGTGGTTACGCCTTACGTCTGGGTCTCAGTATTTCATCTCAGAGTCCAAAGACGGAACATGGCAAGCCACAGAATGCGCATAGAGTTTACCAAGCAACGCCTCCACGACTTGTTTTTCCATTCTTCCACCATGACGCAGTAGTATGTAGGGCTTACAATACCTTCTCGCATGAAGGACACGCCGGTGGGGAGAGCGTGCTTAAAGACGCAAGTCGCCTCTTCAAGACACCAAGTCATGACCTATCCGCTCCTCTGTTCCCCCTTTGCCTACCATCTCCTACACACAAATTGAGGGCGGTCTTTTTCTGAAAGCGAGTGGCTGCTGTGAAGCTTTTCCTTTCATGGCACCAATAAAGCTGCCACTCTTCTCTTTCTGTCATGAAGAAAAAAAAATCTTCTTTCTACTCAACCATTTTTATTATACAGAAAAAAAAGCAGAAGGAAAACAATTTCTTCGCATAAGAAAGTTCCATTTTACTTCCTACCTCCATTGCTTCTATTAATGCAAGAAGCGCGCAATTGAATGCCGTGGTCCTATTTTATTAAATAAGGAAATCCTGACCAAGTGTTCCTTCACTATCGTCCCGTCTCTTCGCGGCTGGCTACCTTCTTGTCTGTACCACCAGCCGCCATCCTTGCACCGAAGCCGAATCCCCCCCCCCTTTTTCTTTCTCCCCCTATTGGCACACTATCTAGCGACTTGTTTCGAAATAATGGATCCTTTCGCTTGAGAAAATTCAATTTAAATTTTAAAGGAAAGCCTCACAACCCCCTCAGGCTCCCCTGCGGCCGTTCCTGCGTCTATAGACCGTCTTAAAAAAACCGTTCCATAGAAAATCGCTCAATAAATAGGCATCTTGGGTTGGAGGGTTGTGGGGTGAAACTACTGCAATCGGGAAACCGATTCACCCTACCTGTCGATGCGGAAAATGACGGGCATAAAGGGAAGAGCGAAGCTCATCTTCAGGACGTATTAACATAGCGTGATGAGGAGCGTGTGATGGGCCGGGGGGGCTCTAGGAATGAGATGTCGCTGAAAGGAAGGGAGTTTGAAGGAAAAGAAGGCGCGAGGGCGTTATAATTATCTCCCGTCTCCTATTTGGGTATAGTGGAAGTTTGTAATTGTTCCTATCTTCTGCAAAATCCAAGCAATATACGCACTATGCGTTGCAAAGGCTGTCCAACGGTATTTCACGACGTACAAACCTGCAGACAGGAGCAACGCACGAAATACCCACACGCAACAGTAGAAAAGTATTACAACAATGATTTTCTACATGATCCGCGCCATGCCCATTGCTAGACAACGGGTCGCTAAACACGTTCCCGCAGAAGCGTGTCGTGGAAATATAGGATATCCATTTCTAAGCAACGGAACGGTAAACAGGTATACGAATTGTTAAGAGACATCGTTTTCTGTGGGGTCCGCCCAAAGCGGTTATAAGAGTGTCGAGTTCCGAAACAAGGAAATTGAGTAGGAGAGGAGTATCATCCGTGTGGCGGCGGGGTCGAATACCTCCACCGTGACCCTGCGAGTCGTAGGAGGCGACGAAAAGGAAAGTCTCAAATCTGAGACAGTAAAATATTGTCGCGAGCACCAAGGGATTCGGACCCGAGAAAGACTGCACTGGCAAGGGCCAGCAGCATGTATATAAGACATACACATCCTCTCGTCAGAGAAGGCGCCCATAAAAAACAAAACCGTAACTGTAAAACTGTAATAAATATCTGGTCATGAGCCCCAGGAGGGTGCTCGACACCAAGGCTTACTGAATGACTGGCCGTCAGTCGCAATGTGACTTTGACTTGAAACCAGGAAATTGTGGAAGAACGAGAATGCGTACAAAGGCGTACAAATGATTACAACGGAGTAAAACGAAGTTAGCCTGCAAAAAGAAGACTTCATGAGTGCTGTAGTTACAGTGAGACTGTTATAAATCTGTTGCTAGGATACGACTAGTGAAGACAGAGAAGGCTTAGCGTGTCCTAGTGATTTATGAAGTATGTACGTTAGCGATAGCGTTGTGATTGATTGTGATTAAGAGAGACTGTAAAAAAAAAAGTGTCAATAAATCCAATCGTCCCGTCCAGAATCACTATTATTTGTTACGACCATAAACATGTGACAATATCTAGAAAACGGGGGTGTCTTAAGCCATTATAAGATGAAGTTATTCAAAGTAATATCTTCGAAGTCTTTTGTTGCGTCACAGAAAACTCTCAGCATCTCCATTATGAAGATCAGTCGGTTTGATTAGAAAAACTCTGCAGACAAAGTGATGTGGATTTTAACGTCAAAGCAAGCACTAAACACAGTGACTTCTACATCTCAAAGAATTGAGGAAGAAGGGAAAAAGATTTGAAATGCACAGACAGCAACTCCTTTAAGAGGGAACTGCATATTGCACTCTTTCATATCAATGCAGCATTGAGATTTCTGCTTTCAAGAGTCTGTCTGTGAAGAATGACAGAACAGGCATAAAAAGTAAACGAGTCCCTTGCGTAGTTAAGCACCACGAAATACAGTGACATGGTGAGTTCAGGTATAGCTCCGCTCTTTCTGAAAGTCGGAAGAGGATGGAAATGATTAATCAGTTTCACTCCCCGGCCGCTTTAACCCCACAACCCCCGATGGAAAGAGCCTCCGGTAACCACTGGACGGAAAACTTGGTGGGTCTCTGAGCCACACAAAAAAGAAAAATATTTGCTCTGTTGGGAATCGAACTCTGATTCCTGGGTAATCCAGCCCACTTTACTCAGTGGGGAGTGGAGTCCAACTGGGTCCACTCGACACGGCAGCCTCTGATTGGCCTATTGTAGCCTGCCCCAGGTAATTATGATGATGGAGAATTTGGTGGAATGAAGATTGGCAGGGGAAACCGAAGTACTCGGAGAAAACCCTCCCCACCGCCACTTTGTCCACTACAAATCCCACTTGACCAGACCCGGGATTGAACCCAGGCCGCCGCTGTGGGAAGCCAGCGACTAACCGCTTGTCCCGATTCTCAAGCACAAACTTCTGTTTCCAGAAATATGTTTAGCTGTTTCAGTCTCACTCGTCTCGACCCGTACCTTGGCCGTCGTGGATGATCCCGGGCGTCATGTGGCCATGATAAGGAATTTATCTGAGAGGCTGAAAAGGACATTTTATATTTTCAACTCTTTCAGAAATTAAATTTATAAATTTAATGCTTCAAAATATTTAAAACACATTACCTTATGTCAGACTAGGCCTACACTGGTATGTATTTTTGTATATAGTGTACCCATCCAAAGCTTCTCATGGTCTATCTGCGTGTAGTATATACGAAAATACTGAAACAATTTCGATTAAATCTGGAACCACTGATGTACACTACAACTTGCTGGTTTAATTTAATTTTGGCCCATACTGGTTCATTATAAACTATGCTTTACTCGAAGTTAAAATTACATATTCTGACTTTTGTTAGCATGTAGGCCCTTTATGTGGATATCGTGTGTGTAGCCACAGTTCCGTCAGTGAAGTGAATGGCCTAACAGTTTGGGTTCTATTTTATTTAATGATGGAATTAAGATATAAAATGTGCCATATTGCTATTCTGGACATACAAGGATTTGGAAGGACAATCTGAAGGAAACAGACCACTAGGAAAATGTAGAAGTAGATGGGACGATAATACTGAAATGAACCTTAAAGAAATAACATGAGAGGCTGTGGGCTGGATTCATCTGGTCAGAAGGCGGCCAGTGGCGGCCAGTGGCGGCCAGTAGCGGCCACTTGTGAACAGGGTAGTGAGCTTTCTGGTTCCATACGATTCTGAGAAGTTCTCGAGTTGCTGTGCAATTATTAGCTTTTCTAGAATAATGCAGTTCCATGGAGTTTTCTAGTTAATTATTTAGTTAGTTAGGCATCAAAGCGGCCTCCGTAGTCTAGAGGTAACGTTCCCACCTCATGACTCGTGGTACGCGGGTTCAAATACCCGGCGGAGGTCGTCGAATTTTTAAGGGCGGAAAAATTCAGGGAACAAGTCCTCCGGGAGGGACTTTAAGCTGTGTGTCCCGTGTCGTAACTTTACGGCACGTAAAAGAACCTCATATCCCCAAAGGGGATCACTGAGCCAAATTCCAGGACGTTTCCCGCCCAACAATAGTCTCTAAGGCCTCTGATAGATGGGGGAAGCATTATAGACACCGCTAAGCAAGTGGGCGAACTCGCTTGCTCGGCGGGACTGATGGTACGCACCATTTATCGGTAGGGTAAAGAGACTGGTAGAATATCATAGAGGGAAGCACAATAGATCAAACTGGTCGCGGTGCATGGGGAAACCCACCCTCTCTAAATAACTAAATAACTAAGTAGTTAGGCATCAAACTCTTATTAATTAATCGCCTTTATTAATATTATTAGGATAATAAAGCACTTTGGCTTCAATAACTGCGGATACTAGTGTGGCTCTTCTTTCGCCTCAAAGTCCTGAAAAACTCTGGCCCATTGCACTGCTCTTTGACAGAGATTATGGTACTTTTCCCGGAGATGAACGGACCGGAGCGTGAAGCCGGTCTTTCGCCTCAATCTAGCACTTATGTTAAGAATTTATTGAGCTTCACAAGTCTCTTACATTCCTATCACTAAAATAATTATTTTAAATAGTCACAGGTGGTAAAACCGCATAAGGGTGTTCTTATTGTAATAAAAGGAATGACAATTCGCAAAAATATTTGTTCCAAAATGTAGTAAACCTTTCGACATTTTATTGGTATACACATTATCTGAGGGGCACGCGGTAGCGTAGTTGGTTGAGGCACTATGCTACAAGCCGGAGGGTCGCGGGTTAAAGTTCCGATGAGGTCATTGGATTTTTTCAATTTACTTATCCTTCCAGTCGCACTGTGGCCCTGGGGTCGACTCAGCCTCTAACAGAAATGAGTACCAGGAATGAATTAAATAATTTTCCTGGGGAGTAAAGCGCGGCCGGCGCGTAAGACTGACAACCTTACCGCCATCTTTGAGCCGATTGTCTAGATAGTGTTGGACCCTTAACGTCTCACAACCCCATGGGCCTTCACGGCCTGGTACAGGGATAGCTTTACTTACTTTACTTTTTTACCTTTTACATATTATCTGATAACTATTAGCTGTACACGTGGTGTTGGTAGGGTTTCCTTCTTTACAGAAACAGAAAGTTCGCAATTATGACCTTAAATGCGGCCGAATTTCAGTCATGTGTATAAAGGAAAAGTTCCATACATTGCAGGTGTAACGTATTTTGTATGAGGTCAAGAGTTACAACAAAAACACGTGACTACTATAATAGATTGACCTAGCTCAGTTTCAGCTCGACGCTCTGTTTACTCGCTATAGCAGTACAAGCAAAGCAGAGTATATTGATTTACGGTGAGCTAATCCCATGTCTAGACTACACGTCATGAGCAGGGCAATTGGCTCTCTACAGCCAGGGCAGAAACAAGAGAAGAAATGGGCCCAAGGTGTCAGTCAGAAATTCAGAGTATTTATAGATTTTAATTAAATAAACGAATTATAAGCAAACAGGCTGTGAGGCGTGGGATGTGTTCATGTAGCTTATGTCAGAAAACAGTTTTGGAAATTTTGAACATTTTAATGAACTTCGGGTTTCATAAAATGCTGAGAATTTCTTGAGACCTAAGTAATCATCAGTCTCTCCAGTAGGATTCTGCTGCATGGAATTAATATGTTTTATATTACTGACAGTCAGTCAGTCAGTCAGTCCCATTCATAACTTTATTTAATATCGAATCTTCCTCTGGATCAGATAATGCCATACTGTATCAGGTTCGTTTCTGAAGGTCTCCCTAACATTTTGCAGAAAGCGCACTTATAATTACAACGCCCTCTGGGAAAAGCTTAGTACGTAAATATAAAGAAGTAATATTCTGTCTTCGCTCGCTCGGAAGCCGGGATCGTGGGTTCGAATCCCACTCAGGGCATGGATGTTTGTCTGCGTTTTTATGTGTTCGTGTACAGGTAGAGGCCTTGCGACGAGCTGATCACCCGCCCAAGGAGTCCTACCGTATGTGTAAGATCTAGTAAAACCGAAGTGAATAGAGAGTTTCGTGGAGGTAGGCCTAGGCCCACTGGGGCTGTAGCGCCAAAGAAAAAATATCTGTTAATATGAATTATATGTTTGTATAAAGTACTTTATAGTGTGGGCACGTGGTAACGTAGTTGGTTGAGGCAGTATGCTACAAGTCGGGAGGTCCCGGGATCAAATCCCGATCAGGTGGATTTTTTCAATTGACCTAATCCTTCCAGCCGCATTAGGGCCCTGGGGTCGACTAACATAAATTAGTACCAGGAATATTCTTGGGGGTAAAGGGCGGCCGGCGCGTAAGGCTAACAACCTTACTGTCATCTATGAGCCGATTGTCTAGAGAAAATGTGGGACCCTCGACGTCTCACAACCCTATGGGCCTCCACGGCCTGTTACAGGGATAGCTTTACTTACTTTTACTTCTTTACTTTATAGTGTAGCTGGACAAGGCGTATGTTACAAGCATTAGATACTTATACATAAGAATTCCATAAAAGTGATTACTATATTATTTACAACATAATCCATGACGGCTTCACTGTGTACATACAAATTTACTCATTATAATCACCTTCCGATTGCTCAGTCGGTACTGTGAAAAAGGAAAGTCTGCTTTGGGGGAGGGGGAATGTAAAGAAATTCCTTTCCCAAGGATCTAAATATAATCCAATCTCTTTATTTACGTGTTACGCACGACCTGTGACTTCGATGACTATGTCGTAAGAAACTTGAAGGTTCAGAGAAGGTTGAGGTGCATCATACTATGGTCGGAAAATCATAAAGGAAAACACCACATGGAGGATCTAGTCGCAGATGGAAGGATAATAATAAGGAAATGGAGAGGTTGTGGACTGAATTCGTTTGGCCCAAGATATAAATACACCAGTTGGCGGCTGTTGTGATCACGATAATGAACGTTTCTGAATCCGTATAACTGGTGCATTAATATACCGGCGGACCAATGAGAGGGATTCTTACTCAAAGTGACAGTTCTGCAGTGTAACTTCGATGATCTCGTGTATTCCGACTCTCGAATCGTTACGATTACTGAATTTCAAGTAACCAATTCGAATTTCTTATTAAAATTAATTCTTCAAAAGACAGGAAACCCCGGACGTTAGACTACACGCCGGACTCGCGGCAAACGGTAACCGGGTTACACTGTGCACCACTTAGAAGAGCAGGTCCATTACTGTGTAATTTCATGTTCCACAAGATCCATTTTTGCTGCAAGGAAGTAAGAAAACAATTTTTTTTTTTTTCTTGGAGCTTCCGACTTATTTGTGTTACTGTAAGTCAGTTGGGATTTCTGGGTACTCGGATTGACGTGGGCTCTAATTACTGAAGTTCGACTGTATTTTACTGTCTCTTCTCTGTGTGTGCGAGAAATCAATAATTTGAGTGAGACCTGACGCTGCAGAGTTTGGGTACTCTATCTATCTATCTATCTATCTATCTATCTATCTATCTATCTATCTATCGGTCTACTTATGGCTCTGCAGCCCCTGTGAAACTTGGCGGCTTCTTCAGTTTCTTAAGCCATACACAGTCGGTAGGAATCCTTGGACGGGATCAGCACGTCGCAAGGCTGCTACATGCGCACGACACAACGAAAACATTTAATAAATGCACACATACATCCATACCTCGAGTGGAATACGAACCCACGATCCCAGTGCTCGAGCGAGCGGAGACAGTTCGTGCTTAAGACAGCGGTGCGACTATAATCGGCATTTTAAAAATAGGACCGCAGATATTAAAGCAGAGTATCTAATTTGTTACAGCTAACCACATGAAAACATTTCACGCGTTTGTTATTCTTTGATATATAATTTCAAAAAAAAATTATCCTTGGAAAGTGTTGCATTTTAAAGAGCTTAATTACCGTGCAAATTTCGGCAACACAGCCAAAACCTTTATTTCGCCACAGAAGTTAACACTGGCAACGGATTGTGAGCACCGTGGGCTTTGAATGAATTTTTAAATTAAGTTCTGATATCAGGTTAATTTCAATTCTATTACCTTCATACTGATTTTCACGAATATTGGCTAATATGTTAACAAGTTCCTACAAGACATGTGCCTCATCCTGTAACCTAGCAACATTTCCTGGCAGAAACTACAAAATCTGCTTGGAAAGCAACACGTGGCAGGCGAACTTGACGGCGCCACCAAGCTGCCGTTGTGGTTCGCACAACGGTTACGTTATAACACAAAGATATGGAGGGAGCGGGGAAGTACGTGACGTCACGTAGCACTGCTCAGTTCGTAACGAACCGCCCTTATCGCAGTCAATTAATCCTCTGGTAATAGCACTGTGGAGAGATCATCAGACATGTCGACCTGCCACGCCTCACAAACACAATTAAATCTTTCCTCAGTCGTTCAGTCTGAGATAGAAGAAAAGTATGGACAAATGTCACACTTAAAATATGACCTCAGTAATTTTCATACGTTGTATAATAATCACCATTAAATGTGTTGTAGGGATGCTTTCCATTACTTAATTTGTGTGCCCATTAGGTTTCTGACTCGCACAAAATTGGACACAACTAAACAGAGAAATGAATTATGTCTGCCCCTTGTGAAAATTTGAACAATTTTATAATTTGATTGATTATTCTCCATACATTTTGCTGGCCATTGGTGTATTCTTTAATGGTCTAAGTGTGCTCGCCTAAATGAATGAACTCATTTCAGTCTCCATACTGTGTAGACATATATATATATATATATATTATTTTTATTATGGTGTTACATAACATTGTGAAAACAAGATCGGAAAAGGAGAGTTTCATAATGTAACATAGAACAATCTCTGCGGCATTCTTTGCAGATTATTAAGCCCATTTGCAGCATTTGGATAAAACACAAAGTATATCAGGCAGAAAGAGAAATTCATATTTCATCAGCATAATACATAATGTACAATGAAATGTGTGAAGCGGTTTACAGAATTGACAGATAGTCCATTCATGACCTTACGTAAAATGGACTTTGTAACCGATCAGTGTGACCGAAGATGACCTATTAGTGACGTGCGAAATTCTGAAGTCGAATTTCATCAAGATCTGACTAACGGTTTCCATGATATACATTTAACACCTTACGTAAACCAAGCGTTGTAGCTCGTCTATACGAGCATGTATAACGATCAAAGTGGCTGACTAACGTTACACATAGACACGTATCTCTCGTGTTGAATTCCACTACACTTTAATTAATGGCTCATATACACACGAAATTCTCATTTATGGTTTATGTAAAGTAAGCTTTGTCACGGATCAATATAGCTGAAAATCTGAACTGTTCAATGAATTACGAGAAAGTCTCCAATCACGAATTTACATGAAAGATAAGAAAGAAAGAGCTGGTTTAGGCGCCCGATACTAATTCTCAGGTGGGCAGACAGGCATGAACTAAATATCCAGCTTTCTTTTAGCTGTTCCCATTTTCACTTTGAAGAACGCCTAAAAACGTAACCTTATTTATTTTTAACAAAACAGCAGTAAAGTCGGTACCTAGGATGTTACGAGTTCGCATAAAATGGCTGCTTTAATCACTGGATATGTGAGGTCGCCTGAGGGAGGTAGGCTGCCCGGCTCACTCCTGTGTTATGTCTCCAGTTCCTGTACTTAAAGCTAGGCTACAGATCTGCTCTTCAAAACAGACGTGTATCTCGAAATACTGAACAGTCTCCAGCGAAAATACCGCTTGAAGATAAAAGTTATAAATACGTGTAGATAAGGGATCCTACACTAACAGATTCCCGTCAATTCCAAGAACCGCTGTAGACAATGCCATTAGAGGAGTTCCAGATAATCGGGGGGGGACAAGACTTAAACGGAACATATTCGCTTGCGGAGAAAACCTGCCTCAGTGCCACTTTATCTGGAAAATGTTAATTTGATCTTAAGAAAATACGGCGAGTTGGTGCGGAATGCATTCAACTGGCTCATGTTGGGTACCAGTAACGGACCTGAGGGTTGTATAAAAGGCTTTGAGTGTTTTGAGGAACTGAGCGACTATTAATCGCTCAAGATTGACTCTGCTACTTGGAGTTCGTTCAAAGAGCACGGGTCTTAATGACGAGCTGTAGGCTAGCAACGACATCATGTGGGTATAGGACGCGAACGTGGAAGCCTTAAGTCACAAACCTATGGGCAGGATACCCACTAGTAGCTGCCACACAGAAGCCGTGCACTAAATTGTGAACTTATCAGCACTAACGGGGCTAATGATGACTTAATCTTAACTTTGGAGAGGTGTACGCGTTGCTCTTGTGACAGAAAAGCTTCATAAGCAGAAACAATATCTAAATTTCGTAATTACTACAAGATTGTGTGGAAGGGATGCTATCTGCTTTTTGGGTATAAGGTGTACAGGTTCCAGCCGCGTTAAAGCCAATTTAACTGTACCCATTCCTGAGTCTGTGAGTCTCGCTTGCATCTTTCTCTTCCACTTGCTTCAAATAATCGGATACCCAGTACAAAAATAATAATAATAAGAAAATTAGAAACTAATGTAATGCCAACTCTGTGACAGTAGAAGCTGAAGGTTCAGTCTGTTGTTACAAGAACTCGTAATTTAACAAGCTTCCTGAGTTTGTTCCATCTTTGACCTCAACAACCCATCTCCTTAAGATCCATCTCCGTGTTGTAAGATTTGAGGTTTTCACGGCGGTGACTATGAAGAAAGCAGTCGTCTTGGATGTGGCACCGTGTAGATGTGATGTTAACCGACGTTTCGGAGGAACGTATCGCCTCCATCTTCAGGGTAGAAGGAAAAATAAGAAAATCTGCAAGCGAAGAGACAGTGAGAACAGGTGCAAACAGACTAATGTTGGAGCTGAGTTTATTTCCAACATTAGTCCGCTCTCTTCATCTCAGTGCTATCTACCTATTTCACTTTTGGTCTTCCAAATTAGCCCATTTCAAGAGGCTTCTCGACAATACTCTATGCACTGCTTGCTTATTGCATAATGCTACATTCCCAGCCACTCGCAATCTCCTGGGGTTTCATTACTATCACACTGAGCAAGTTGGTGCAAGCGACAAAATTCCTCATTTTTATTTGGGAGCTACACGAAAGGACCGATTATCTTCAGTGAGTTCCTAATGCCTGACATCTTCCTTGTTCCTACTTTCAGTTCATTTCTCTTTAGTCTTCCTACTATTTGGAGACTTATGGTCTGACAGCGTCGTTGTGTAAAGCATAAATAAAGAAATAAACGGTCCTCAGGGAACTCGGTGACCTGACTAAATCATACACGGCTTTAAAACACTTGAAATTTATGTTTCATCAGAACGAGAGGGTGTTTCACCTCCATACAAACTGGAAATATTATTATTTTGTATATTCTAATTTTTGCCGGTCACGGTAGCCAGGCGGTCTAAGGCATGCACTGTTTTCGCTCGCTCGGAAACCGGGATCCGGGATCGTGGGTTCGAATCCCACAAAATGCTTAGATGTTGGCTTTGTGTATGTGTTTATTCAGTGTTTGTGTTGTCCTGTGTATAGGTAGAGGTCTTGCGACGGGCTGATTACTCGTTCAAGGAGTCCTACCGTCTGTGAAGTGATCAAAATAGAAAATAATTAGTTATAATCTACTTATATACGCAAAGAAATTGGAATGAAGATATTAACCTCCTTCGGGTACTGTAAATGAGTAGTTGCGCATGACAGAAACGGCCTCGGTATGTGTGCATGGTGGCAACAACACACAGTGAACTTCGAATATTCGTTCTGCAGTATGACAGAGGAAACAAATGGCATACGGGCAGGAAGATTATATTTTACATAGGACCTATGTAAGATTAGATATGTGCTTGATATCACAGCTCTGTTAAATTCGTCTATCTGAATGTTTTGTTACAGCAGAGAACGTAGTGACAGGCAAACACTGAGAGAGAACAAGACCCAAGAAATGAAAAGACAAATTTTGTAAAGTAAGATAAGAAAACCCGTGGCATGAGAACATGTTACAAATCCCCTCAAAACAGTCTGAGGAATATAAATCCAAGAAGAGTTTTCTTCATGAGGAGCAGTTAAACATTGAATTATATAAGAAAGCTGAATATAATCGTTGAGACAATTGATGTCTATGCAAATTACATTAGCAAAAGAAACATGTCTAGCTGAATGTGTGGTCTTGAAACGAAAATATATATTAAAAGCACAGTTGTTCCTGATATCAGCCCTACTAATTATGTGTGTCAACAATAAAGTCATTGAGAACCTACAATAGCAAAATGTCGCAAAATTTCTTTGAACTCCTTCAAGCTGAGATAGATCCGACAATGTAATTCAGTTCAGACCATTGAAAATATTTGCCTGATAACCGTACCGTGCAGTTATAATTAAGTATCTGTGTTCTTAGGGTGAATAACATTAATTTGTTATATTACTCACACTGACATGCATGCGAACCTCTGTTGGAAAAGCCACTTGGTAAACCGCGATGCAGATTGGAGGAAGCATGCAAATGGATCGTTGAGAGAGATGTTAAGAGGCATACACCGTCACAGTGCTTCTCGGTTATTAGTAGGGTCTACTATTATTATTATTGTTATTGCTGCAGCAGTTAACACGCAAATAAATTAAAAATTTAATTTAATTATTATTATAATACAATTAAAATACTAACTACTTATATTCATTGTGTATCTATATATTTTTATTTTCTCACGTCTTAATAACAATTTTTATGTTAAAATTTCACCCTTCTTCTTCTTCTTCTTCTTATTATTATTATTATTATTATTATTATTATTATTATGCCNCAAATCCCAGAAGACTGCTTTATACATAGTCACCGCTGTGAAAACCTCAAATCTTATATACAGACTAGAAATAATTTTGCTGGTGTATGATAGAGTTAATGTAATATGTCATTTTAAAGTCTGAGTTTCACAACATTTTAACCAATTGAGAGTTTGAAAATGTGGTTGCTTCCGCAGCGATATAGAACTAGGGTCTCTGCTCCATAATACTATACCACAACCGTAATAATCGTGATTTGTTTCATGTCGCTTTTAAACTCTGTTTAACAATGCTATGGAATGACCAGGGGGGATTTTAACCCCATACCTCTCTTTTGCCAAGCACTACACACCCTAGCAAAAGAACAATTAATGTCCCGCTAGTCTTTGAAACTCACCCAAATGTTTCACTTCCAACAGTCAGCCCCCTCTACCGGGCTCATTCACCCTCCCCTTTATCCCTTTTGTATTATGATCATCCTTGTATTATTCTGTGTGATGTGTGTGTGTGTGTGTGTGTGTGTGTGTGTGTGTGTGAGGGAGAAATTTACGGCTTTAAATGCCTCTCTCTTTGTTTGCTATAGTACAGTGTCCTGGGTCACATTAGACGTAACTCAATGGGCCAATTAACATACCTCGTCGACAATGTTTCGTCCACAGAGATGATACTACTGCCCCAACATCGCTTCCTGCATGCAACCCACACATGTACGAGTCTTCCTTTCCACTATTGTTGCCTGGTCAGCCATTACTCGTAAGAGACTGTGGAGGTACTGTAAGATAAAGACGATATTTCACCGTTATTAATGTCTCGTAAGAAAATATCTTGGTTTGTAAAGAAATTTCGGATTTTACAGGTAGCTCGCTGCCTCTGCAGTTCTGTTCCTTTGTTTGGAATGAACGCTGCAATGTTGTCACATATGGCATGCGCACGGCTTTACAGAGCATAATCCAATGAGAATTTCCATTTTACGCAATATTACATCCCTTGTTATGTTTATTTCCTTTTTCTCTTCCATAATCCCTTTTCCCTGCCTGTCTTCCAACATGTTTTTTTTTCTCTTTCAGCCTTCCTTACTTTCTCATTGTCCATCTTCGCTTCTTTCATTCTCATCTCATTTTCTTTCTCTCTTTTCTACTTGTTCTTTCTTTTGTCGTAGATTCGCTTCTTTCCATGCCAGTGGACGGTAAGCCTCCAGGTCATACTCACATTCTCCTAACTTGAACTCACCAAACATATTTCTTTTCAGCTATTTATGCATGCAATTAAACTTCATCTTCTTCATATCTACATACTGTGATATAACGCCCGAAAGCCGGAGAAGTGAAATGTGTGATGTCCATTGCTAAGCAAATGCTTGGTAAACACATTACCGCGGCAATGAATAAGCAAGCAACAACCGAACAACTACCGTCGCCGTGCAACGGCGCTGTAAACACGCCTTCTCAACGATAGAGAGGCTGTGTTTTCTACATGGTCAGTGCCGAGGGTGTATAAAAAGGACCAAGAAGATAGATTGAGTTAGTTGGGTCTCGAGACGCCAGCCTGCCAGGACATGAGCTTGGGAACAGAGGAATTAGAATTGAGAGTCTCCGGAGTTTGCAGTTGTCAGAAGAAATGGCAAGAAAGGAATTAGGTTGCGAAAATACGACTCCATGTGTGATTTGAAGTGACACTGAGACTGTTATGAATCCGTTGCCAGAAAATTTCTTCTTGAATCAGGTTTTGATTTGTTATCGTCGTTCTCAAATATCTGAATTGTGCCACATTTTCAAAACAGTTGTTACCTATCTTTAAGGGCCGCACCATAGCCCAAGCGGTTAGTCGCTGGCTTCCCACTGCGGCGGCCCGGGTTCGGTCCCGGGTCTTGTCAAGTGGGATTTGTGGTGGACAAAGTGGCGCTGGGGTAGGTTTTCTCCGAGTACTTCGGTTTCCCCTGCCAATCTTCATTCCACCAATTGCTCCACAATCACCCTCACCTATCATCTGGGGCTGGTACAATAGGCCAGAAGTGGCCGCAGTACAAGGGACTTAGTCCCACCCCACTATCAATAATGAAGAAGTGTGAGAAGAGTAAGGGAAAAGATAGAAATAATCCTGCCACGAACAGAACCACGACCATCTGGTCTGTACTCTGTTACTTTACACAACAGCCTCTAACAATCTCTTTGTTTCATCTCAACTGTGCAACTGTGTAACATATTCAGCAGCCCCGTCTAGTCAGTAGGTTGTCCTTACGCTTTTTTCAGTTTGTCATGTATAATGGGGTTCGTTTTAAAATGTTGAAGTAAATAAATAAAATTAGATCGTGGTCTTGTGGGTTGGGGCACGCGGTAGCGTAGTTGGTTGAGGCACTATGCTACAAGTCGGAACGTCGCGGGTTCAAGTCCCGATGAGGTCATTGGATTTTTTTTCAATTGACCTAATCCTTCCAGCCGCACTATGGCCCTGGGGTCAACTCAGCCTCTAACAGAAATTAGTACCAGGAATATTCTTGGGGGTAAAGGGCTGTAGGCGCGTAGGGCTGACAACCTTGCCGCCATATGGGAGCCGATTGGCTAGAAAATGTGGGAACCTCAACATCTCACAACCCTATGGGCCTCCATGGCTTGTTACAGGGATAGCTTTACTTTACTTTGCTTACTTTACTTCTTGTGAGTTATGAGACACCATAGTCTCGTAGGTAATTGTGAAATTTTCCGACAAACCTATGGTGTAAAGACGAGGCAGAAGGTTCCTCTGAAACGTTAACTACCTACCAGACTATGCGGTGTCATATACCAAAATATCACAATTAAAAATTTGTTCTTACTTAACACTAAACTCGGGATCAGTGAACGAAGGGTGTATGGCGTTTCTTAACGCTGTGACGCAGCCTAATGATCACTGTAGACATGACATTGTAGACAAGCAAGGAAACATCTGTGGACCTCGCTCGCTTGATGCGGGTATGAGAAAGCCCCGCTTGAAGCGCCTAGGAAGTAGGCCACATGCAGAGAAACAGAATAAGGGGACGAAAGCGAACGGGATATAAGTAAATCTTGCGAGGCAAAGGGGTATGAAATATCTTTCCAGCTCAACACCCTCCCCCCGCATTATCAATCCCCATAATTTTATTGTGTTTTCTGTTGTGTACTGTGCTGAGACCATTATCCATTTCTGTGATATACATTAGCCAGGCGTCATGCCTTTCAAGCTGTTGTCAAAACATCATGATTATCTTAAATATTAATATTCTAATTTGATAATAATGATTTAGTTACTTTTGAGGCCGAATCATAGCTGCCGTACGGTCCAAGGCACGAAATGTCTTCACCCACTCAAACTCTGGATTTTGAGCTCGAATCCCACTCGGGCCATGGATGTGCTCTTATGTTTGCCTTGTCCATCTTTGACAGCGGCTTTGCGACGGGTTGATGTATGCAGTCCGCGCCAGAGGGCCCAATCTGCCAGAGGTTGACGACAACGACAACTGAACCGTTAAGGAGAGCCTATTGTTATCCTCTATAAGGTTCGGCCACACAGAGCGCTACGTACGCGACGCACGCTACGTACGCTATGTTCGCTATAAGAACAGAAAAATATCTCCCTTTACTGCCAATGTGACTGGCCACACAGACTTCCGTACGCTACCTACGCTATGTTCCCTATGTTAGCTGCGTCGCAGAGTGTACACAGCGTACGTAGCGTACGTAGCGAACATAGCGTAGCGCTCTGTGTGGCCGAACCTATAGACACACACACATATTACGTACGTTGAGAATATTCAGATAATTCGTGTGTTGCATCCTGTTGTGTTGACGGATGTGAACATGCTCATACTCAACGTAAATTTGTCTCCCTATGCTTAACTAATTAAGAACTACGCCATGAAGGTGTATGGGGGAGTGGATATATAGATCCATATATTCTTGACCTCAGCAGGTGAGTGGTCAGCCGTTTTACCTCCGGGGAAAGAGCTTCCGGTAACCATTAGATAGGAGGCTGGGTGAGCCCCAGAGCCGGTGTGGATGACGTAGAGAACAGAAACTTCTTGACTCTACCGGGACATGAAGTCTGACCCATGAGTCTTCCACCCCGTAGCCAGTCGCTATCCGACTGCGCTATCCCGGCTACTATTTAACTTTCTTTACTGTTATTTATTTGTAGAGATCTGTGCCTCTATGTGACCACAACAAAAAATAAACTACGTGGCTTTAGTCCGCAAGCGAACTATAGGGACCGAGCGACCGAGCGACCGCCGCTTGTCGGCAGAGGTCCGGGTTCGATTTCCGGTGCTACCAGATTTTCTGAGAAGTAGTGGGTCTGAAACGGGGTCCACTCAGCCTCGTGGGGATAATTGAGGAACTATTTCAAGGAAACAGGGGCTCCGGTCTAGAAACCCGAATTTAATGGCCGTGGAGATTTGTTGCGCTAAGCACGCGACACCCTCTATCCGCTAAAGTTACCACTATGTGACCACAGTATCTCAAATTATTGCTTTTCTCTCAGTGTGAATATTTGTTTCACGTCAACGAGCAGCTTGCAAATGGAGTGGGAGGTCATGGGCGGTTCTTGTGAACACAGCAAATTAAGCGTCTGTTTCCAGAAGGAGGGGAAATGTGTTGAGTGGTTGAGGCACTTGTAACTTCTCAACAGAGACCCTGTTCCGATGAGTTAGATTGAACAACTTTCAAAGAATATACTGTTTTCGTAAAACGAGAAGTTGGTATAGTTTGAACGAGATTTTATAATATCATTCGGCAAGTTGTGTGAACTTGAGATTGTCCTGTTGGATGTTTTCTTTATTTAAATTAGTCTTCTCAGTTTTTACTGCACTTTATGAAACTGTGCTACTGAAGCTACGGACTTGAAACGACACTACAATTTGGAACTTTTTTTTTCTTCCTCTTCAGTCTATTAACATTTTCATTTCGTTCCAGTAAGCCTTAAGCAGCCGTCCATATGCCGCGTTAGTATGTATGTCCTTTCCTTCTAACTCCCAATCTAGCCAAGTTAAAGGAACACATTTCCAAAGCTGTACACAGCTGATGCCATGGGTTTTATTGCATATTATATAAGCAGCCAGCGACTTCTGTAACTGTACACTGCATGTATCGAACCACTTCAGGGAACGTACGATTCGTTTACACAGCTGCTAGAAGCTTGCTGTGGGCATGAGAAAGACAGTCAGAGAAATTTTTCTTTACTAAATTCAAGTTACTTTTATACTCATCATAACTAGTACTTATTATCCAAAATAGCTGGATAGATTGTATAATAAATTGGAGAAATAAAAAAAAATTCAAGTGAAATACTTCAAACCAATCAAAACAAAACTTGGAATGCTCATCGTTTCCACTTCCGTTCTTCGTCTCTTGGTAATTTGAATTCGCATATTTCTATATTTGCATTTGTTGAAGCTTTAAACTTCGTTACAAGGGATTACTTTTAATTCTTTCATTATCTATCTATCTATCTATCTATCTATCTATCTATCTATCTATCTCGGCCGCGCCATAGCTCAAGAGGTTAGTCGCTGGCTTCCCTCCGCGGGGGCCCGGGTTCGATCCCCTGTCTGGTAAAGTGGGATTTGTGTTGGACAAAGTGGCGCTGAGGTAGGTTTTCTCCGAGGACTTCGGTTTCCCCTGCCAATCTTCATTCCACCAATTGCTCCACAATCACGCTCACCTATCATCTGGGGCTGGTACAATAGGCCAGAAGTGGCCGCAGTACAGGGACTTAGTCCCACCCCACCAGCAATAATAAACAAGTCTGACCATTAATCTCTTAATTTATGAGAAGAAAAATATTATAAAGTAAGTAAGTAAAGGTAAAGGTATCCCTGTAATAGGCCGTGGAGGCCCATAGGATTGTGAGACGTCGAGGTTCCCACATTTTATAGAAAGTCGGTTGTCAGCCTTAGGCTGCGGTCGCCTTTTATCCCCAGGAACATTCCTGGTACTCATTTCTGTTAGAGGCTGAGTCGACCCCAGGGCCATAGTGCGGCTGGAAGGATTAGGTCAATTGAAAAATCCATCTCATCGGGATTCGATCACGCGACCTTCCGGCTTGTAGCATAGTGCCTCCATCAACTACGCTACCACATACCCCTTTATAAAATAATTTAATTGTAAATAAATATTATGCCAGTTATTACAGAACTTTATTATTATTATTATTATTATTATTATTATTATTATTATTATTATTATTGGAGGGGGTGGGCTTCCTCATGCACCGCGACCAGTTGTTGATCTATTGTACGTCCCCCTTTGATATTCTACCAGTCGCCATACCCTACCGGTACTGGTGCGTGCTATTAGCCCCGTTCAGCCAAAGAGGTAGGTCTTTGATACCTAATACTTCCCCCGTCTACCAGAGGCATTGGAAACTACTTGGGCGGGAAACGTTTTGCCTAATTTAGCTCGAAGGTCTCCTAGAGACATGAGGATCTCTTACGTGCCGTAAATCTTTGGCACGGGACCCACGGATTGTTCCCCGAATTTTTCCGCCCTTAAAAATTCCACGACCTCCGCCGGGTTTGAACCTGCGTACCTTGAGTCATGAGGTGGGAACGTTACCCCTAGACTACGGAGGCCGCTTATTACAGAACTTACTTTTTTTTATAGTATTAGTACAGAAATTCTTTCCGTTTCGACGATGTGAGGGTAAAAGTACGATCAAACTACGATTTCCCAGACCCCTCTTTCACTTCAGATACAGTTTCCGTGTTTAAAGTGTTGAAGTTCTGCAGTCTGAGGGGGGGGGAAGACATATATGCATCATTTACTTCCGGTAAAGAAATATTGCACCGATACCACTAACAGCATTGCCCACAACATGAGCCGTTCCCACAAACTTCTTCTCGAGCAATCCCTGCAACCCCCCCCCCAATAATCTTGTAGGATCACATATGTTTGGCTTCGTGTCATAGAAACGTAATAAAAGAACAACATTTTCAAATGGAGTCCTGCAGCAAGAAAGTTAAACTCCTGAAAAGCTGAACACGATGTCTGAAAATTAAATCCGTAATAGAGATTTCTGTGCGCGAATAACAAAACCGTAAATCTGTCCCTGTGGCCGTTCACGGTAGCCGAGCGGTCTAAGGCATGCACTGTCTTCGCTCGCTCGGAAGCCGAGATCGTGGGTTCGAATCCCACTCAAGGCATGTATGTTTGTGTGCGTTTTTTTGTGTTTGTGTACATGTAGAGGCCTTGCGACGAGCCGATCACCCGCCCAAGGAGTCCTACCGTATGGGTAAGATCTAGAAAAACCGAAGTGAACGGAGAAGTTGATGGAGGTAGGCCTAGGCCCACTGGGGCTGTAGCGCCAAAGAAAAAAAAGTTTTATTTGTACTACTTCAATTTCATCTCAAATTTCCTGTTGCTTGGATCTGACACCAAATTATATTTTTCAGAATCAGTACGCGATGTTATACGTCTCATTGTGACCTAGAGGAGCGGGTCTACCTCTCAGTACAGTGGTAGGCTGTGGGTTCGGGTACCGACAAATGGGTTTTCTTTTTGCCGTTGCAATAAACTGGCACTGAAACTCCCGCAGCCTCATGTCCAATGGGAATAGAGGACTTTCCTATGGAACAAAACGGCCAGAACATAAAGCTGACCAATCACCTCTATTCAGTGCTGAGGTTATCAAAGAATACAGTTGTATATCTCGACTCCACGATAAGGCTTCATGAAGCGATGCTTAATTAAGCACTGGAACTACTTCACGTTTACCATTGAGAGGATCCAAACTTTTTATCTGATATATTTTTGGTATGTATAAATAATGAGATGTGAGCCGGGACAGCGCAGTCGGTACAGCGACTAGGTACTGGCTCGACGACAGAGAGGTCGGAGTTTCAGTCTCGGTAGGGTCACGAATTTTCTGTCCTCCATGTCGTCCAGACCGGCTCTGGGGTCCACACAACCTCCTATCCAAAGGGTATGGGGGACTCCTTCCCTGGGAATAAAGCGGCCGGGGCATGAAGCTCACCACTCACCTCCAACTAGTTCCGAGGTCAAGAAAATGTGCCTGTATACATCCACTCCCCCATACGCCTTCATGGTGTAGTGCTTGATTAATTGGGGACAAGTTTACGTTTTTTAAGTAAGGAGATAGAAGCACAGCGTGTTACCTGTAACGCAGTTAATTTTGCGTTGCGAACAGATATGAGCTCTTATAAACGAGAATCATGACCATTTAGGTAGACAAAATGTTTTACACTGATGTTTAATATTAATTTTGCCTCTATAAATAGGGCGCAGCTGTTTCCAACGCCCTCTACGTGTTGAGATGCGCGAACGAAGGGAGTCTGTCCTGCTGCTTGCCACCTAAACAGTAACGTAGTGAGATCGCGTTGACTGACTGCGGGCGATTTAATGGAGCTACAGGCTTAACACAATCGCTCCACCAAGCTAATTTAGTCGCCCCATTTAATATAGTGTAAGAATCACTGCCTCAAAATTTTTAATTTCCACAAGAATGTAAAAGAAAAAAAATTGGGTCGGTGTAGCGACGGACTACGGGCTGGACGACCGAGGGGTTAGAGTTCGACTCCTGGTAGGGTCAAGAATTTTCTCTTCTGCACTACGTCCAGACCGGCTCTGGGGCCCACCCAGTCCCCTATTCAAAGGGTACCGGTGATGGGGCGTGAAGCTGACCTCTGACGTCCAACTAGTGCTGAGGTCAAGAAAATATGGATCTATTCATCCACTCCCACATACGGCTTCATGGCGTAGTGTTTAATTAATTAAGCACAGAGACAACTTTACCTTTTACATAAGAGAAAATAAGAAAACTTGACATCTATTTATACCTTTTCAGCCTAAAACTTTGCAATCTATTTTCACTCTTCACCCGTATTCTAACTAGGTCCATAAGAGAGAGCCGTTCTTGAGAAGCCGCTAGTCGCTCAACTACTCAAGTACTTCCCAGCATTTTATGGAAACCGAAAATTCATTACCGTGTACACGAGAGCCCTCCACTGGTCCCTATCCTGAGCCTGATCAATACAGTCCATAACGCCCCATCATATTTCTCTATAATCCATTTTAATATTATCCTCCGTCCTACGTCTCTTTCCTCTAGCTTACCCACAAGAGTCTTACGCGCATTTCTCTTCTCCCCCTTACGTGCTACATGCCCTGACAATCTCATCCTCCTCGATTTTATCATTCTAATTATCCTTGTACTCTGTAAATCTGTCACCTTATATCACCAACCGAACAAGCGTTCCCCGCTTGCATTCATGCATTTGACGTTAGAAAATAACGACCGACATGGGAACAGTGTACCGCTACTCCCCAAAAGTTCATCATCTCACAGAACAACGAGTGGTGAATAAGTAAGAGCAGACAGTCAGTTACTCTCGTATTTACGGCTTGATTACATAGGTCCAAGGGAACAAAAATAACCGAAAACGCTTGTTTCTCCTCATAATCGCTAGAGACACTGAGGCACCTGTATTGTACTCCAGAGCTAAGTGGCTGTAAGTCATGAACAAGTTCAGATGTTTTCACGCTGCATCTTGGAGCAAGAGCACTGAATGCAGTTAGGAGAGCACATTCTGTGATACCTCCGAGAACATTATTATTCAGTTCATTTCGTTCACTGTCATGTGTGCTGAATATACTTAGGGAACATCTGGGCAATTGTTTTTATGTCTGTGCAGCAGAGAACGTAAATTACAAGTGTTTGCAGGAAAGAAAGTGCTCAGTAATATATTCTGACTAAGAAGGAAATTAAGTATATTTTACACCTGCTATGTTTTATTAAATTTTGTTGCCCATTTTTTCAGGGTTTCATTTATTTTACTGTTGCTCTCTGCACCATTCGAGTCTATATTTCTTTAGAGACTAAATAAAAATACACGAATGCTTGGAATAGAGGGAGTTCTTAACACTGCACGCACAATACACAGGAGGTTATAAGGAAACCTGGAACAGTCAAGCAGGCAGTTTCTTGCTTGTTATCGGCAGTTGTAATACTCGCGAGAGAGGGCTGGAGGCAGCGGTAACGCCTGTGCTCTAACAGAACGTCAATATCCGAAGTCCTTATCTTCTTGCTCCTTCGTTTCTTTTATTTTGTGTTCAACAGGAGTTGAGTATGATCAAGCAGGGAAAAGGAAACTAGTTCCATCTTAGCCCATGCGCACTTTATTCCAAAGATTTTCTTTTTTAGGACAAAATCTCTTTTTACGGTTATTGAGAGTTTTGTTAGAACAAAGAGGAAAACTGTAGTATACGGAAAAAATGTTAAAACTCTTTGCTTGTTTTTTAAATATTTTCTTTGCCCAAGTATATTAAATTAAAAAGTAAGTTTCGAATGGACGTTATTTATAACGATGACTCTCTTTTATGGAACTCGAACGTCCATCATCGTGTTCACGTAATCCCGAAACTAACCCCTTTCTTCAGAGAGGTGAATCAATTCTGAACCTCCAAAATTATTTCTTTTAGGCCCATTTTAATAATATCTTCACATTTACGTGGAATTCTTTCGTGGCTGCGTTGTTGAGAAAACTGAGCTTTGAAATGACACTTTGTCCTGTAGAGTAAATGGTCCGAAGCTTTCAGATTGAGTAGAAATGTGGGATGGAGATTGTCTTACAAAAAAAAGATCCTCTTTTTTAAGAACTGAAACCTAAGTTCAGGAAAATTCGTTCTGTTCATTCACTTATCTAAGAGAACTAATTGTTGTAGCTAACAATTTTATTTAAAATGACGATAATCTGTGCTAGATTTACGGTCTTCATTCCACATATTAATTGGATTTAATTCCTAATTTCTCTTCTCAAATCATTACTATACTTTGTAAGATTTGAGGCTTTCACGGCGATGACTATGAAGAAAGCAGTCTTCTGGGATTTGGCACCGTGTATATGTGGTGTTAACCGACGTTTCGGAGGAACGTATCGCCTCCATCTTCAGGGTAGAAGGAAAAAATATAAGAAATCCGCAAGCGAAGAGACTGTGAGAACCGGTAAAAGCAGACTGCTTCTACCCTGAAGATGGAGGCGATACGTTCCTCCGAAACGTCGGTTAACACCACATATACACGGTGCCAAATCCCAGAAGACTGCTTTCTTCATTACTATACTTATCCTTTTATTTGCATGTTCCTCTTCGTTTAGCGAGAGCCGCCCACATGACTCCACATCTGTATTGTTCGACGTGCATCATAGGCTCCCTGGTTTCTATATTGTAGGCTTCCTCTTGACTCCTGTGATCTTCTGAGAGACTCCCATCATTATACACTCATTTTACACTGCTCCCCGGGAGGGGGAAATTACACTCAGGCCATTCCGGAACTGTAACTGACATCGGAGTTTCATCTCAGTTGAAACAGATCACGTGGCATTTAAAGCAAATAGCTGCCGGTCTAGGGAAAAGTAAGTTTGAGCGACTGCTGAAGCAGAGAACACACAGTGAGAGTCTGAGTTGAGGCTGTGTAAGCTTATGTGCGCAACAGAAAGGGAATCGCTGAGAGACAGAAACAAAGAAGTGACAAATAATCTGGCATAAAGAGCAAACCTGGTGAAGTCGCCGATCTAAGCAGTGTAAATGGGGGTCCCTGAAGTAAAATAATCCTAGATTAAGAAGAGTTCAAAACATTGTCACCTCTGTTAATGATCTTAGAGGCGGATTTGGATTGGCGAATCAATTTATTAGATATTCGCTAGATGTAACTAGAAATAATTATAACACTTTGAAGATTATTGTAATTGTAACACATAAATAAATTCTTCTATATCCATTTTAACTGGTCGTTGCTTGGTAAGAGATCTAAACAACGGCTATTCCTCTGAAAAGATTTCCCTATCCGTTTCCTGGCAACGGATTTTAACACAGGAACTATAACTATCACACTCCAAATGTCACTGCACTACAGCACACATAAGGCCCTCAAATCACATGTTAAGTTTTCATAGGCCAACTTCTAATTCTTCTTCCACTAACGAATATCCCGTGGCAGACGTCAACACTCCACTCTACTCGTAATTCTGTCAACTACGACAACTTCGGTTGTTCTGTGGATCTCGTTATATAGCCGCGGCACGGACCATGCCCACAAATAGAAAACACATGTCACTTGATAGCTATCTCGCCTGTCCATTGACGTGCTGGCTGTTGCCTACAGAAAACACACGTCAAGTGACAGCTACCCACTGCTGCGGTGACGTCATTGCACCTGCGCAATAGTGTGTTTGCCGAGGCTTTGCCTAGAAACAGTTTGCATAACCCAGTTGTTCTATTGTTGCTTCTTAGATAGTGTTTACGGAGCCGTTGCCTAGAAATGCTTTGATCAAATCCGTTGCGACATTGATCTAACCCTTACATTAGACTTCACCTTCTCTTATTTAACGAAAAGTTACTAGACCAAATCATTATTAACTGAATCCTAAGTCATTTGGCGCTAGTGGCTGGATTTTGGCGTGTATGGGGTAGAACGTGTGGGGGAAAATGCCCTTTAATGCTGAGCAAGCAGTGGTTCGGGGGGCTGTAGTCGTGGTATATTTCAAGTTACTGTTGTGCCATTCGTTTAGAGACGCTGAAGATAAATAAACCTTTAAGATAGTACAGAACAATATTTCCCAACCGGCATTCCGTGGAACTCTGGTATTCCGCGAGGTAAAAATAAAGGTTCCGTAAGAAAATTCCATTACAATATAAAACGTGATAAACTGAAAATATGTGGAATATTTATTTTTGAGAGCCATTCTTCTCATGCATGAAATGTCTTTTTGTTTCTAACTACATGTAACTCAATACTGTATAGATTTCTTATCCTTGTTTAGTGTTTATTTATTATTATCCTTACCTATTTGTGGTCTGCCGGTCACGGTAGCCCAGCTGTCAAAGGCATGTACTGTCTTCGCTCGCTTAGAAACCGGGATTGTGGGTTCGAATCCCACTCAAGGCATGGATATTTAGTTTGTATGTGTGCTTTTTTCTGTGTTTGTGTACATGTAGAGGCCTTGCGACGAGCTGATCACCCGCCTAAGGAGTCCTACCGTGTGTCTAAGATCTAGAAAAACCGAAGTGAACGGAGAAGTTCATGGAGGTAGGCCTAGGCCCACTGGGGTTGTAGTGCCAAAGAAAAAGAAATTGTGGTCTACTTTATTGGCTTCATGTAAATGAACTTTATTATCTGGCTAGCTAGCCAAGTGACTAATAAACTAAGAAATTAACCAATTAATACAATTCGTGGAGGTGGGTCCTCCTTCAGAAGCCAAAAGTCGCACAGCTACTCAAGAATTTCCCAACATTTTATGGAACACGAAGTTTCATCGGCGTGTTCACAGAAGCCCTACACTGGTCCCTATCCCGAGCCAGATGTATCTACTCCATACCAAAACATCCTTTTTTCTCTTAGATATTATCCTCCCACGAATGAAAGTTTTATTAGACTTTCCGAAATGTTATTTCGAGTAGGAAAGATTTCCTTGCCGAAATTAATCCAAGAAACAGTGGTATAGGCGGAAACGTTATCGAAATTCATGCCGTCACGTCCGGAGTGCAATCTATACATCAAGTCGTGGAAGTGCGATTGCTCATTCTGTCGCTCTGTCGCTGGCAGTTGCATCTGAAATGCAGTCCCCTGTACATTCTGGAACAGACTCACCCCTCTTTCCAGAGGTTACTTCGGTGATTAATAGCTGTCTGCTTTGTCGGTATGAACCTTAAGCGGAAAACGTAGATTAAGGGAGTTTGCTGTCAGGGATGCTGGGAACAATATTTGGAACATGAAAGTGAACGTGAGAGGGACGTGGAGAAATTAAATGATGAAAGACTGCAAAATGAGTTCTATTACTCTTATTTTGTCAAAAATTAAGTTGATCTCTAATTGAAAAGGGTGGGAAAGTAGCAGGCATTGGGAAGATAAAAATTGAACGCGAAATTTTAGTTCCAAATCAAAATGAAGAGACCAGCTGTGGAACATAAGCCTCAGTGGGAGATAAATTTTAAGTTGATAACAAAGAAGTAAAAGTGAAGGTGTGGGTTGCCTTCATGTGGCTCAGGATATGACGCGGTGGTGGTCTCTCGCGAACATGGTATAATTAAACTTCGGGTTTCATAAGAGGCGGACTGTTCTTGGTTTGTTGCGCAACTGGAATCTTCTTACGGAGCTGGTTAATTGTTACCCTGTTTGTGAGTTACACGCGAGTACTAACTGCGCCAAAGTGTTCAAGATGGCCTCGGGATTCATTTCGATTTCAGCGGACATTGCAGTTGTTTTCCGACGGTAAAGAAAGCTCGGGACGTGAAGCTGAATAGCCTAGTGTCTGTTTTTGAGCAAGCTTGTAAATGTATCTTGACATATCCTCGAAGCCTTGATAGGTTCCTGACAGAGTACTTTGGACAATTTTCCGGTAAATTGCATATTGTTTTAATTGTTCTGAAATGTGTTTGCTAATCCTGTGTTCTGTATTCGGAGAAAAGCGAAAGAGATTTCATATTGTCACGTGTATGAGGGTAAGTCAATAAGTAAGTTACAAATGGACATAGAACTTAAACAAATAAGACTACTGATTTGAAAAGTGCTTTTATTTCTCAACATAATCTCCACGTACATTGAAGCACTTGTCCCATCGTTTCACAAGCCCCTGAAAACCAGCAGCATAAAATTCTTTGGGCTAGTGTCGGAACCAGGCGTGTTCACACAGCATGGCCTACCTCATAATGCATGACAGGTTAGGTTTTCACAAAGTCTGTGCGCGATGGGTGCCGCGCATTCTGACCACACAACACAAAATGCAAAGAATGAGTCTGGCATTACAGCATCTCAATCGCTACCACGATGAAGGACACGATATGCTAGCCCGAAATGTCACTAGTGATGAGTCTTGGGTTCACCATTATCAGCCCGAGACAAAGCGTGCGTCAATGCAGTGGAAACATCCTGCGTCGCCTGCCAAAAAAAAGTTTAAGGTGACACCATCCTCCAGGAAACTGATGCTCACAGTCTTCTGGGATCACAAAGGCATACTGCTCACTGTGTTCCAGCCTCAAGGACAAATCGTAAATGCCGACTCCTGCTGTAACATC